>NC_042993.1:122500-137500 GCF_901001165.1 Salmo trutta | reverse complement strand
CTTCTCTCTCCTTCCTTCCTTCCTTCCTTCCTCTCTCTTTCTCTCTCCTTCCTCTCTCTCTCTGTCTTCTCTATCTCTATCTCTCTTCCCAGGATGAGGAGATTCCTCCTGTGTCGTTTCTGAAGGTGTTGAAGCTGAACCTTCCTGAGTGGCCCTATATGGTGGTTGGTGTGATCTGTGCCACTATCAACGGGGGCATGCAGCCTCTCTTCGCTGTCATCTTCTCTAAAATCATCGCTGTATGTTAAATATCAGTTAATACCAGATCTCATCATTCTACGTTTACTCATTTATTTCAGTTTATTCATCTTCTCCCACGTTATTACTGTAAGTTGAATTAGTCATATTCCATCAAATAGCTTCACCTCAGATGATCATGTTTGTGTTGTTGTCATGTTTCAGGTGTTTGCAGAGCAAGACCAGGAACTAGTTAGACAACGCTCCTCGTTCTACTCTATCATGTTCGCCTTCATTGGAGTCGTCTCCTTCATAACCATGTTCCTACAGGTACGCACACACCTCACCTAACTGATCATCCCCAAAGCCAACAACTCATTTGGCCGCCTTTCCTTCCAGTTCTCTGCTGCCAGTGACTGGAACGAATTGCAAAAATCTCTGAAGTTGGAGACTTATATTTCCCTCTGTAACTTTATACATCAGCTACCTGAGCTGCTAACCGATCGCTGCAGCTGTACACAGCCCATCTGTAAATAGCCCACCCAATCTACCTACCTCATCCCCATATTGTTTTTATTTACTTTTCTGCTCTTTTGCACACCAGTATCTCTACTTGCACATCATCATATGCTCATTTATCACTCCAGTGTTAATCTGCTAAATTGTAATTATTCGCTCCTATGGTCTATTTATTGCCTACCTCCTCATGCCTTTTGCATACACTGTATATAGACTTTCTTTTTTATCTACTGTGTCATTGACTTGTTTATTGTGTTATTGGCTTGTTTATTGTTTACTCCATGTGTAACTCTGTTGTTGTCTGTGTCACACTGCTTGCTTTATCTTGGCCAGGTCGCAGTTGTAAATGAGAACTTGTTCTCAACTAGCCTAAAAAAATAAGATTTTCCCTAATGTATTTCTATTGATCGACAGCATCTTGAAGTTTTACTTACTATGACTGTGATACGTGCTTGTCTTCTCTCCAGGGATTCTGTTTTGGGAAGGCCGGTGAGATTCTGACCATGAAGCTGAGACTGATGGCCTTTAAAGCCATGATGAGACAGGCAAGACAGTTTATTTAGGCTTATAGATTGTTTAATAAAGGTGTTTATTTAGACTTATAGGGTGTTTAATAAAGTTGAGACGGTTTATTTAGGCTTATATAGTGTTTAATAAAGGTGTTTATTTAGGCTTATAGAGCGTTTAATAAAGGTGAGACTGTTTATTTAGGCTTATAGAGTGTTTATAGGCTCATATAGGTTATAGGGCTTATGGAGTGTTTATAAAGGCTCAAATAGGTTATAGAGACAATTTGAACATGTCACTCTCTTCGTCCTCCTGTAGGAGTTGGGCTGGTATGACAGTCACAAGAACAGTGTTGGAGCTCTCACCACTAGACTGGCTACAGACGCAGCACAAGTACAGGGGGTAGGTAGTAAGTACACACATGAACACACAACGCACACACACACAGTAACCCTCCCTCCCTCCCTCTCCAGGCTACAGGAGTGCGTTTGGCCACTCTGGCCCAGAACGTGGCTAACCTGGGCACCAGTCTGATCATCTCGTTTGTGTACGGCTGGCAGCTGACTCTTCTCATCCTGTGTGTGGTACCTGTCATGGCTGTAGCTGGAGGCATACAGATGAAGATGCTCTCTGGTCACGCCGTCAAAGACAAGAAAGAGCTAGAACAGGCTGGCAAGGTACACAACCACTCACACACACAGTCTTATTCACTCTCTTCATAGCTCCCAAAATCTGACACAGTGAATATCTATACGTTCTTCTCTCCAGTCTAACCAGTGTGTGTCTGTGTGTCTGTGTGTCTGTGTGTCTGTGTGTGTGTGTGTGTGTGTGTGTTTGTGTGTGTGTGTGTGTGTGTGTGTGTGTGTGTGTGTGTGTGTGCGTGTGTGTGTGTGTGTGTGTGTGTGTGTGTGTGTCAGATTGCCACAGAGGCCATAGAGAACATCCGTACGGTAGCGTCTCTCACCAGAGAGCAGAAGTTTGAGTCTCTGTACCAGGAGAACCTCATAGTGCCTTACAAGTACGTGTGCTACAAAGTTGATCATTTCCATGATAAAAAGTCCTAGTCATTGCTGTGTTTTTAATGTGTCAACAGTGTCAGTCTTGTAAATGTACTATATTACGTTTGTTTATGTAATCACCCCTCTCTTTAATCTCTCTCTCTCTCCCCCTCTCTCACTTTTCCTCTGAAGGAACTCTCAGAAGAAGGCCCATGTGTATGGCATCACATTCTCCTTCTCTCAGGCCATGATCTACTTTGCCTATGCAGGTTGCTTCCGCTTCGGAGCCTGGCTCATAGAGGAAGGCATTATGACCTTTGAAAATGTCTTCCTGTGAGTACAGCAGCTACCTTTGATTGGGTTACTTCAGTCATGTATCCATGTTCACAACTGACCTCATAGCCTTTTCCTATGTGACTATAAAGCCATGTTGGAACGACTCAATTGCTTCCCTAATATGGGTGCTGGGTGGACACAGGAACAGTAGTGTACCGATTTGTGTATACATTGTACAATACAGCTCAGGTACAGTAGTAGAGGATGTGTGTATACATTGTACAATACAGCTCAGGTACAGTAGTGGAGGATGTGTGTGTATACATTGTACAATACAGCTCAGGTACAGTAGTGGAGGATGTGTGTGTACATTGTACAATACAGCTCAGGTACAGTAGTGGAGGATGCGTGTATACATTGTACAATACAGCTCAGGTACAGTAGTGGAGGATGTGTGTGTGTACATTGTACAATACAGCTCAGGTACAGTAGTGGAGGATGTGTGAATACATTGTACAATACAGCTCAGGTACAGTAGTGGAGGATTTGTGTATACATTGTACAATACAGCTCAGGTACAGTAGTGGAGGATGTGTGAATACATTGTACAATACAGCTCAGGTACAGTAGTGGAGGATTTGTGTGTACATTGTACAATATAGCTCAGGTACAGTAGTGGAGGATGTGTGTGTACATTGTACAGCTCAGGTACAGTAGTGGAGGATGTGTGTGTACATTGTACAATACAGCTCAGGTACAGTAGTGGAGGATGCGTGTATACATTGTACAATACAGCTCAAGTACAGTAGTGGAGGATTTGTGTGTACATTGTACAATATAGCTCAGGTACAGTAGTGGAGGATTTGTGTATACATTGTACAATATAGCTCAGGTACAGTAGTGGAGGATGTGTGTGTACATTGTACAGCTCAGGTACAGTAGTGGAGGATGTGTGTGTACATTGTACAATACAGCTCAGGTACAGTAGTGGAGGATGTGTGTATACATTGTACAATACAGCTCAGGTACAGTAGTGGAGGATTTGTGTGTACATTGTACAATATAGCTCAGGTACAGTAGTGGAGGATTTGTGTATACATTGTACAATATAGCTCAGGTACAGTAGTGGAGGATGTGTGTGTACATTGTACAATACAGCTCAGGTACAGTAGTGGAGGATGTTTGTGTATACATTGTACAATATAGCTCAGGTACAGTAGTGGAGGATGTGTGTGTACATTGTACAGCTCAGGTACAGTAGTGGAGGATGTGTGTGTACATTGTACAATACAGCTCAGGTACAGTAGTGGAGGATGTGTGTATACATTGTACAATACAGCTCAGGTACAGTAGTGGAGGATGTGTGAATACATTGTACAATACAGCTCAGGTACAGTAGTGGAGGATGTGTGTGTACATTGTACAATATAGCTCAGGTACAGTAGTGGAGGATGTGTGTGTACATTGTACAATATAGCTCAGGTACAGTAGTGGAGGATGTGTGTGTACATTGTACAATATAGCTCAGGTACAGTAGTGGAGGATGTGTGTATACATTGTACAATATAGCTCAGGTACAGTAGTGGAGGATGTGTGTATACATTGTACAATACAGCTCAGGTACAGTAGTGGAGGATGCGTGTATACATTGTACAATACAGCTCAGGTACAGTAGTGGAGGATGTGTGTGTGTACATTGTACAATACAGCTCAGGTACAGTAGTGGAGGATGTGTGAATACATTGTACAATACAGCTCAGGTACAGTAGTGGAGGATTTGTGTATACATTGTACAATACAGCTCAGGTACAGTAGTGGAGGATGTGTGAATACATTGTACAATACAGCTCAGGTACAGTAGTGGAGGATTTGTGTGTACATTGTACAATATAGCTCAGGTACAGTAGTGGAGGATGTGTGTGTACATTGTACAGCTCAGGTACAGTAGTGGAGGATGTGTGTGTACATTGTACAATACAGCTCAGGTACAGTAGTGGAGGATGCGTGTATACATTGTACAATACAGCTCAAGTACAGTAGTGGAGGATTTGTGTGTACATTGTACAATATAGCTCAGGTACAGTAGTGGAGGATTTGTGTATACATTGTACAATATAGCTCAGGTACAGTAGTGGAGGATGTGTGTGTACATTGTACAGCTCAGGTACAGTAGTGGAGGATGTGTGTGTACATTGTACAATACAGCTCAGGTACAGTAGTGGAGGATGTGTGTATACATTGTACAATACAGCTCAGGTACAGTAGTGGAGGATTTGTGTGTACATTGTACAATATAGCTCAGGTACAGTAGTGGAGGATTTGTGTATACATTGTACAATATAGCTCAGGTACAGTAGTGGAGGATGTGTGTGTACATTGTACAATACAGCTCAGGTACAGTAGTGGAGGATGTTTGTGTATACATTGTACAATATAGCTCAGGTACAGTAGTGGAGGATGTGTGTGTACATTGTACAGCTCAGGTACAGTAGTGGAGGATGTGTGTGTACATTGTACAATACAGCTCAGGTACAGTAGTGGAGGATGTGTGTATACATTGTACAATACAGCTCAGGTACAGTAGTGGAGGATGTGTGAATACATTGTACAATACAGCTCAGGTACAGTAGTGGAGGATGTGTGTGTACATTGTACAATATAGCTCAGGTACAGTAGTGGAGGATGTGTGTGTACATTGTACAATATAGCTCAGGTACAGTAGTGGAGGATGTGTGTGTACATTGTACAATATAGCTCAGGTACAGTAGTGGAGGATGTGTGTATACATTGTACAATATAGCTCAGGTACAGTAGTGGAGGATGTGTGTATACATTGTACAATACAGCTCAGGTACAGTAGTGGAGGATGTGTGTGTACATTGTACAGCTCAGGTATAGTAGAACACACCCGGCCCAGCTCATCTAGGCCTGACAGGAATGTCCAGTATTACAGTGGTCAAAGGTGGTTGTGGTTAATCATTACCTTACTGGGAAGTGTGTTGGAGGTCAACGCTGATCTAGGGACTCATCACCATAGCAACAATGGCCATATAGCCATGACATGTCTAACATGTGACCCATAGAAATGGATGTTATAGAGTAGATATCAAGACTAAAGGCTTAGATAACATTTTATTTGAAAAGGTGTACATAAGGCAGTCATAACACTGTCATAACAGCAACATAACATCTGTCATAAACAGATGTTACTATTGTCATTAAAGCTGCAATATGCAACTTTTTGGGCGATCCAACCAAATTCACATAGAAATGTGAGTTCTAGATCTGTCATTCTCATTGAAAGCAAGTCTAAGAAGCAGTAGATCTGTTCTATTTTCTCTATTTCTATGCATTCATCTTTTAAGTTTATTTTTTGCGGTTTTTACTTTCGCTTTTGTTTTATACCAGCTTCATACAGATGAAAATACCATATTTTGGGTTATTGAAAAGATATTTCACAGCGGTTTAGATCTTCTGCTTGTTTTGTCCCATAAACTAAAATTAGGCAAACTATTAGAATTTTAGCAACGAGAAAATGGCAGAGCGATTTCCTACATATTGCACCTTTAAGTGTCATGCGTTGTATTATGTCACTTTCAATGTGAAGTTCACATTTCTTTGGCATGACTTCAAGATCATTTAAATTTAACCTAAATTAGACTTTAGCGAGCTTGATACAATAGTTTCCGAGCTTGATAGACTGTTTTAGCATTTGTGACGCAAAACCAATGCTCATTTTTTCATGCTTCATGTCCAAATCATAGCATCTTAAATTGATTGTGTAACTCGATGCAGTTATTTATCGCTTTTCATTACAGTGGTATCTCAAAGCTCTACATGGGCAAATCATTTGAATCAAGGCAGGAAATAGCAAAAGTAGGCTAGGTGCTAAAATACTTTTCAGATTAGGACTATGAGAAAGATAGTCTGTAGAAATGTGTTTTAAAGGCTCCAGTTGTTGTAGCGGCTCTCAGATGGTCAGGGAGAGCATTCCATAGGTGAGGGGCAACGGAGCAGAAGACTCGGTCCCCCATAGTACAGAGACGTGCCTTGGGGACTTGAAGCAGTGGTGATTTGGACATGATTTGAACATGAAGCTCATAAATATAATATCGGTAACATTGACTTGCATTGGATTTGTGCCACGAATGCTAAAATGTTACCATTTGGAAACAGTGGCCTGGTAACCAAAACCAAAGCAGCCCATAGACTGCTTACAGGGTAAGGAAACCAATATGTAATTGTGAACGTTGGGTGAACTATCCCTTTAAGATACATGTTAGATAAAGAGAAACCTGTTCTCTCTGTCTCGCTCTCCAGAGTGATCTCTGCAGTGTGAACTATCCCTTTAAGATACATGTTAGATAGGGAGAAACCTGCTCTCTCTGTCTCTCTCTCTCCAGGGTGATCTCTGCAGTGTGAACTATCCCTTTAAGATACATTATATATACAAAAGTATGTGGATTTAACAGTATAGATTCTGTCCCTCTCTTCGCCCCAACCTGGGCTCGAACCAGGGACCCTTGCACACATCAACAACTGACACCCCACGAAGCATCGTTACCCATCGCGCCACAAAAGCCGCGGCCCTTGCAACGCAAGGGGAAACCCTACTTCAAGTCTCAGAGCGAGTGACGTCACTGATTGAAACGCTATTAGCGCGCACCACCGCTAACTAACTAGCCATTTCACATCGGTTACATGGACACCCCTTCAAATTAGTGGATTTGGCTATTTTAGCCACACCCGTTGCCGACAAGTGTATAAAATTGATCACACGGCCATGCAATCTCAATAGAAAAACATTGGCCTTACTGAAAGCTCGGTGACTTTCAACATGGCACCGTCATAGGATGCCATCTTTCCAACAAGTCAGTTCTTCAAATTTCTGCCCTGCTAGAGCTGCCCCAGTCAACTGTAAGTGCTGTTATTGTAAAGTGGAAAAGTTTCGGAGCAACAACAGCTCTGCCTCGAAGTGGTAGGCCATACAAGCTCACAGAATGGAACCGCCGAGTGGAACTGCAAAATCGTTTGTCCTCGGTTGCAACACTCGGTTCCAAGTTCAAATTGGAAGCAACGTCAGCACAATAACTGTTCGTTGGGAGCTTCATGAAATGGGTTTCCATGGCCGAGCAGCCGCACACAAGCCTAAGATCACCATGCACAATGCCAAGCATCGGCTGGAGTGGTGTAAAGCTCGCCACCATTGGACTCTGGAGCAGTGGAAAATCGTTCTCTGGAGTGATGAATCACGCTTCACCATCTGGCAGTCCGGGTTTGGTGGATGCCAGGAGAATGCTACCTGCCCCAATGCATAGTGCCAACTGTAAGATTTGGTGGAGGAGGAATAATGGCCTGAAGCTGTTTTTCATGGTTCGGGCTAGGCCCCTTAGTTCCAGTGAAGGGAAATCTTAACGCTACAGCATACAATGACATTCTAGACGATTCTGTTCTTCCAACTTTGTGGCAACAGTTTGGTGAAGGCCCTTTCCTGTTTCAGCATGACAATGCCCCCGTGCACAAAGCGAGGTCCATACAGAAATGGTTGGTCGAGAGCAGTGTGGAAAAACTTGACTGGCCTGCACAGAGCCCTGACCTCAACCCCATCGAACACCTTTGGGATGAATTGGAACGCCATTAGGTCACGTGATGGTTACAAGCCAAAAAAAACTTATTTGGCACTATATATAACCATTTGTTTTTAGTGTATAACCTGTTCTCTGTCTCTCTCTCTCTCCAGGGTGATCTCTGCAGTATGAACTATCCCTTTAAGATACATGTTAGATAGATCATAACCTGTTCTCTCTGTCTCTCTCTCTCCTGGGTGATCTCTGCAGTATGAACTATCTCTTTAAGATACATGTTAGATATATTGTAACCTGTTGTCTGTCTCTCTCTCTAAAGGGTGATCTCTGCAGTGCTGTACGGAGCCATGGCAGTAGGAGAGGCCAACTCCTTCACGCCTAACTACGCCAAAGCCAAGATATCAGCATCTCACCTTATGTTCCTCATCAACAGAGAACCTGCCATAGACAACTGCTCACAGGAGGGAGAAACACCGGTACACACACACACACACACACACACACACACACACACACACACACACACACACACACACACACACACACACACACACACACACACACACACACACACACACACACACACACACACACACACACACCACACCCAGTGGCTATCACAGTGGAGAGTTGTGGAGGGAGAAGTACATGCCAGGAGATTATTTCATGAACGGATGTTCTTCTGCCTCCCTCTCTTCCCTCCAGGACCACTTTGATGGTAACGTGCGTTTCCAGGGGGTGAGGTTCAACTACCCGTCCCGTCCAGACCTTGCTGTCCTGCAGGGACTGGATCTGAAGGTGCAGAAGGGCCAGACTCTAGCCCTGGTGGGCAGCAGTGGCTGTGGGAAGAGTACGACCATACAATTACTGGAGAGGTTCTACGACCCACTACAGGGCACAGTGGTGAGTTCACACACACACACACACACGTTATGTACTTCTATCCTTGTGGGGACCTAAAATTAATTTCCATTCAAAATCCTATTTTCCCTAACACCTAAACCTTACCATAACCCGAACCCTAACCTAACTCCTAACACTAATTGTAACCCTAAACCTAACCCCTAAGCTTAAAATAGCCTTTGTCCTAATGGGGATGTGGGAAATGTCCCATGAGGGAGAATTTTTGTTTTACTATCCTTATGAGGACTTTTGGGGATTTTACGTCCCCACAAGGATAAAAGAACCAACCCACACACACAAACGTTTTCACACATGTGTATACACACATTGATTATTAAAGCTATATGTACTGTACGTTTAATGACCACTGTCACCAATCAGACAGTGAGATATTTGCTGGAATTTTTATATGCAAAAATCCATGAAAACATAGAGCCCTCATGTGTCTCCATGTGTGACTGTGTAGATATTCTCCTACTGAAACACGGTTCTATAATTACTGATTGACAGGCCAGGATGTTGACACTTGCTTCATAACGCTCTACTATACTGGCTCTACTGTACTGAGACCTTGTGGTTTATGATCCTGCTCAAAGTGCATTTGTGTGTGCATGTGGAGGTTATTGCCCTGCTAAGGCCACTGATAAAATGACAAACAGTAGAGGATTATCCAACTTTGATGTTAACTCTTCCTCCTCCTCTTCTTCCTCAGATGTTGGACAACAGTGATGCTAAGAAGCTGAACATCCATTGGCTCAGGGCCCAGATGGGCATCGTATCCCAGGAGCCTGTGCTGTTTGACTGTAGTCTGGCAGAGAACATTGCCTACGGAGACAACACACGTAAAGTTACCATGGAGGAGATCCAGAGTGCTGCTAAAGCTGCCAACATACACAGCTTCATAGACGACCTGCCTCAGGTACACACTAATACTACTACTGTCACCACTACTACTACTACTACCACCAATACTACTACTGTCACCAATACTACTACTACTGTCACCAATACTACTACTACTACTACAACTACTACTACTACTATTACTACTACTACTACTACTGTCACCACTACTACTACTACTACTACTACTACTACTACTATTACTACTGTCACCACTACTACTATTGCTACTACTGTCACCAATACTACTACTACTACTACTACTGTTACCACCAGTACTACTACTACTACTGTCACCACTACTACTATTGCTACTACTGTCACCAATACTACTGTACTACTACTGTCACTAATACTACTACTACTACTACTACTGTCACCACTACTACTATTGCTACTACTGTCACCAATACTACTGGCCTACTACTACTACTACTACTACTACTACTACTACTACTACTACTACTACTACTACTACTACTACTACTACTACTACTACTACTACTACTACTACTACTACTACTACTACTACTACTACTACCGCTACTGCTAATACTACTGTAAGCATCTTCTGCTTTTGTGAGTTTGGTTTCTTGGGATCTCTACATCAGCACCAATACCCTAATAGTGGCTGCATGGTCAGATAACCACAGACAGACTGATAGTGGTATCAGCTTCTCTCAGATGCCGTGCCAGAGATAACACTGCAGGTCATTACTGGAGTAATGTCATCTTAGTGCTGTTCCCTGTGTAAGGGTGAACTGTCTTTCACTCTGAGGGCTTACCACCTGTAGGACTGAAAGAGGTTATGAGCTGGTTTCACACACAGATTAAGCCTAGTCCCAGACTAAAAATAGATTTTAAATGGCCTACGTAGGTTAGTCCCGGGCTAGTTTTAGGCTGGGATTCGATGCAAGGCACATTATAGGCACAGAGCACTACACAGCCAACAATACACTTTTCAAATACATTTTCCCCAGATGTTCACGGAGATCGCATTCATGGGAAACGCTGCGCATGTCAGCTCAATCGTAAATTGAATCCCGGCCTTAATCTGTGTCCATAAAACCAGCCCTAGGAGTTATGTCATGTGTGAGATGACGAGGATAACCTCTTTCTTTCCCTCCATCTCCTCTTCCCTCCATCTCACTGAGTAGAAGTATGACACCCAAGCTGGTGACAAGGGGACCCAGTTGTCAGGAGGACAGAAGCAGCGTATAGCCATTGCCAGAGCCATCCTCCGCAACCCCAAAGTCCTGCTGCTGGACGAGGCCACTTCCGCACTGGACACAGAGAGCGAGAGGGTGTGTGTGTGTGTGTGTGTGTGTATTTGTGTTCTGTAAAACTATATATATATATATATATATATATATATATATATATATATATATACATACAGTTGAAGTTGGAAGTTTACATACACCTTAGCCAAATACATTTAAACTCAGTTTTTCACAATTCCTGACATTCAATCCTAGTAAAAATTCCCTGTCTTAGGTCAGTTAGGATCACCACTTTATTTTAAGAATGTGAAATGTCTGAATAATAGTAGAGAGAGTGATTTATTTCAGCTTTTATTTCTTTCATCACATTCCCAGTGGATCAGAAGTTTACATACACTCAATTAGTATTTGGTAGCATTGCCTTTAAATTGTTTAACTTGGGTTAAACGTTTCGGGTAGCCTTCCACAAGCTTCCCACAATAAGTTGGGTGAATTGTGGCCCATTCCTCCTGACAGAGCTGGTGTAACGGAGTCAGGTTTGTAGGCCTCCTTGCTTGCACACGCTTTTTCAGTTCTCCCCACAAATTTTCTATAGGATTGAGGTCAGGGCTTTGTGATGGCCACTCCAATACCTTGACTTTGTTGTCCTTAAGCCATTTTGCCACAACTTTGGAAGTATGCTTGAGGTCATTGTCCATTTGTAAGACCCATTTGGGACCAAACTTCCTGACTGATGTCTTGAGATGTTGCTTCAATATATCCACATAATTTTCCTGCCTCATGATGCCATGTATTTTGTGAAGTGCACCAGTCCCTCCTGCAGCAAAGAACCCCCAAAGCATGATGCTGCCACCCCCGTGCTTCACGGTTGGGATGGTGTTCTTCGGCTTGCAAGCCTCCCCCTTTTTCCTCCAAACATAACGATGGTCATAATGGCCAAACAGTTCTATTTTTTTTTCATCAGACCAGAGGACATTTCTCCAAAAAGTACGATCTTTGTCCCCATGTGCAGTTGCAAACCGTAGTCTGGCTTTTTTATGACGGTTTTGGAGCAGTGGATTCTTCCTTGCTGAGCGGCCTTTCAGGTTATGTCGATATAGGACTCATTTTACTTGGATATAGATACTTTTGTACCGGTTTCCTCCATCATCTTCACAAGGTCTTTTGCTGTTGTTCTGGGATTTATTTGCACTTTTCGCACCAAGTACGTTCATCTCTAGGAGACAGAACACGTCTCCTTCCTGAGCGGTATGACGGCTGTGTGGTCCCATGATGTTTATACTTGTGTACTATTGTTTGTATAGATGAACGTGGTACCTTCAGGCGTTTGGAAATTGCTCCCAAGGATGAACCAGACTTGTGGAAGTCTAACATTTTTTTTCTGAGGTCTTGGCTGATTTCTTTTCATTTTCCCATGATGTCAAGCAAAGAGGCACTGAGTTTGAAGATAGGCCTTGAAATACATCCACAGGTACACCTCCAATTGACTCAAATTATGTCAATTAGCCTATCAGAAGCTTCTAAAGCCATGACATCATTTTCTGGAATTGTCCAATCTGTTTAAAGGCACAGTCAACTTCCGACCCACTGGAATTGTGATACAGTGAATTATAAGTGAAATAATCTGTTTGTAAACAATTGTTGGAAAAATTACTTGTGTCATGCACAAAGGAGATGTCCCAATCGACTTGCCAAAACGATAGTTTGTCAACAAGAAATTTGTGGAGTGGTTGAAAAACAAGTTTTAATGACTCCAACCTAAGTGTATGTAAACTTCTGACTTCAACTGTAAATCTCTATGTGGATTCATGATACAGACATTTTAACTACTGGATGTATTTGTCTCTGTTCTCCCTCCTTCCCCAGGTGGTGCAGGAGGCCCTGGATGTGGCTCGACAGGGCAGGACGTGTATCGTGGTGGCCCACCGCCTTTCCACCATCCAGAACGCTGACCTGATCGCTGTCTTCCAGAAGGGAGTGGTGGTGGAGCAGGGCACTCATCAACAACTACTGTGCCAGAGAGGAGTATACTACTCACTGGTTACCACACAGCTGGGCCATGGCAGAAACTGAGGGAGGAGAGGTGGATGGGGGGTTGCAGGGAGGGGCTGAGGGTGCAGGGAGGGGCTGAGGGTGCAGGGAGAGGCTGAGGGTGCAGGGAGAGGCTGAGGGTGCAGGGGGTTGCAGGGAGGGGCTAAGGGTGCAGGGGGTTGCAGGGAGGGGCTGAGGGTGCAGGGAGGGGTTGAGGGTGCAGGGGGTTGCAGGGAGAGGCTGAGGGTGCAGGGGGTTGCAGGGAGGGGCTGAGGATGCAGGGAGAGGCTGAGGGTGCAGGGGGTTGCAGGGAGGGGCTGAGGGTGCAGGGAGAGGCTGAGGGTGCAGGGGGTTGCAGGGAGGGGCTGAGGGTGCAGGGAGAGGCTGAGGGTGCAGGGGGTTGCAGGGAGGGGTTGAGGGTGCAGGGGGGTATTTTGTATATAAAAGGAAGAGGTGGTGGTGCTGTATTTCAGTTATTTATTCAAAAAGTATCACATCTGTACCATAGAGTGCCTGTGTGCCAAATGAATACATGGAACACACACACATATACACACACGTCTGCGCGTTACTGTAAACTGCATGGAACTAAGCCAATGAGACTCTGAAGCAGTGTGTATCCTCAACATTCAGATTGTTACATTGATTTGTTCAATTGTTTTGGGCTTAAAGTAAAACTCCACCAAAAAACTATATTTTGGTATTTATTTCATTAGTCCAGGTTATGTAACTTTCAATATACAGAAATTATCCCCATATGGGGCAGCAGGTAGCCTAGTGGTTAGAGCATTTGGACAAGTAACCGAAAGATTACTAGATCGAATCACCGAGCTGACAAGGTAAAAATCTGTCGTTCTGCCCCTGAACAAGGCAGTTAACCCACTGTTCCTAGGCTGTCATTGTAAAGGATTTGTTCTTAACTGACTTGCCTAGATAAATAAAATGATGCATTTTGCATCATATCATACGAAGCAAAATGCACCATACAGGGATGATTTCTGTATTTTGAAAGTTACATATCTTGAAAACTTGAGTGCTGACAAGCAAATCATTTGGGACCATGTCAACAATGGACTAATGAAACAAATATCAAAATATAGTTTTTGGGTGGAGTTTTCCTTTAAAAGCCCAGTGGAGTCAAAAACTAGATTTCCCTGTGCTTTATTTATTTCCACACTATCAGGATGGAATAACACAGTACACAAAATAAATGCACTACACTGCATTTACACTCTGTTCATCTCTCTGCATTTAGATATATTCATACTGATACTGTAAAATTGTACATCCACTGTATGTCATCTGTATATCAACTTATATATTTCCACACTAATAGAGAATAAAGGTGATTCTAAAATTGTGAAAATTATGATAATGCCCTTTTAGTGTAAGAGCTGTTTGAAAAGCCCGCCTGAAATTTCTGCCTGCTTTGGTGGGATGGAGTTTTGGCCTGCCTGGTGACATCACCAGGCATACATTGGTTAATAGACCAATAAGAAAGAGTTCCAAAACTCTCTGACAATAACAGCTAGTTTTCAGTTTTCCCCTCCCCACTCCGACAGTCCTAGCAAAATTCTTGCTTGAGAAATTGCTCTTCGCTAAGAAGTAATTTTTATTTAAAAAATAAAATTTTTAATTGAAAACAATCACAGTAAGGTACTTAATTGTTACCCAAAATGATTTGATATTGCGATAAAAACAGGACCTTTAATGTTGAGAGCAATTATTTATTTAATTATCATGAGATGTGGCCTTTCAAACTGTATCTGTGCTATGCTCATGCTACTGGAAGTGCCTGAGGTATTTAAAAGGACCAAAGAGTTCCTGAATGTTTTGTTTAACTTAACTGTAGGTAATATGTTGAGTGATATACACACA
>NC_042993.1:0-117500 GCF_901001165.1 Salmo trutta | reverse complement strand
ACACCACCTGCAAGTCCTGAGTCTGGAGACACACACACAGGTGTCTGTCAAACCAGATATCACACACAGATTAGAGTTGTGTGTGTGTGGTGGGGAGTGTAAGGGCCTGTGAGGGTGTGTTTGTGATCAACACAACACCTGCGATGGTCCAATCTGACGACCAGGGAGATGCAGAGTCATGAATGTGTGTGTGTATTTGTGTGTGTGTGTGTGTGTGTGTGTGTGTGTGTGTGTGTGTGTGTGTGCTCACAGTCTCGAAGTACTGTTGCTTGGCATGTGCAACGTCACTCCTGACTCTGTCATCCACAGTGAAGACCAACTCTTCAGGAAGAGGCATAGGCCGCACTGTCTCAGAGCCCTACATAGACACACACAATACAAATGATACTGTTGCTTACTCACAGTGAAATGAACCTGTTTATTACCTGATACATGGAAGCATAATAGCATATCCTGTTGTTCTTAGGTGTGAGCTATGGCGTAAAATCTTCTAAATAGAACCAGATTGTAGTTTTATGCTGAGCCAGCATGCTTACGCCCAGGTTTCACTGAAATTAACAGGAGTGTCTCACACTCAGCAATACTTATGCGTCCGGTTTAGCAGGCCAGTAAGGCACTTAGAATTAAGGACAAACAAGATACACAGTCACTGAAAATAAGTTCAATAGAAACAGTATTTACCTTCCACTTGCCGTCTGTAGCTTTGAGCTGCTGATCCACATAGTAACCCTGAGTTACCAGCACCATGGCATCGTAGGGGGCATGCTGCAACAAACACCAGCAATTACCATACATAGGAGCACACTCACAACAAAACATCATTACACTACTGCTAACAGAGGAGTATTGTTATTTCAAATCATCTCTCTCTCTACAAAACAGTAACACACGTCACAATTGGATCCGAAGGTTCCGTCAGCGAAGGAGATGGAGTTGTAGGACTTGTCTCCCCAGCGGATGGTGGGGTCTCCTGTCAGCGCTTCCCGGGTCACCTGGGGGCAAAGGCCAAAGGTCAGATTATACCATACTAAGGATGGTATGGATGCCTGTGGTGTGTGTGTGTGTGTACATACCGGTGTGTAGTTCTCTGCAGTAGCGTAGGGTTTAGCATCGTCCAGTGAGACCACAAACAGACTGCTTTGGATGGTCTCTAAGATCGTCTTATTGGCTGGATCTATACCTATCAGATACTCCCTGGCCTACAGACACAGAGAGAGCGAGAGAGAGAGCGAGAGCGAGAGAGCGAGAGAGCGAGAGAGCGGGAGAGCGGTTTAGGGCATGGTGATGTCCATTCTATACAGCCAACTTCACACACACCTTAGCCCAGCGTGTCCTCTCCTCTGAGGTGAGAGCAGCGACACCCTCTCCCGCTGGCTCCCCTTCACAACACTGCTTCACATGGGTCAGCTGCCTACACACACACACACACACACACACACACACACACACACACACACACACACACACACACACACACACACACACACACACACACAAAGGCACATAAATACATGCAAATATATGCAGATGCACACAAATACAACATACCTAAATATCCACTGGCCAGAATACCTGAGCAGCTCTGGAGGGTTAAGAATGTGTCCATCACACACTGCATCAAACGAGAAGAAACGCCCCTTACACATCACCACCACATGGGAGGGGCATGGACCCTCGCTCTCTACAACACACACAGAAAAAACATCAATACATACAGTACCAGTCAAAAGTTTGGACACATCTACTCATTCCAGGGTTTTAGTTTAATTTTACAATTTTCTACATTGTAGAATAATAGTGAAGACATCAAAACTATGAAATAACACATATGGAATCATGCGCTAACCAAAAAAGTGTTAAACAAATCAACCTATATTTTATATTTGAGATTCTTCAAAGTAGCCACTCCTTGCCTTGATGGCAGCTTTGCACACTCTTGGCATTCTCTCAACTAGCTTCATGAGGAATGCTTTTACAACAGTCTTAAAGGAGTTCCCAAATATGTTGAGCACTTGTTGGCTGCTTTTCCTTCACTCTGCGGTCCAACTGATCCCAAACCATCTAAATTGGGTTAGGTCGGGTGATTGTGGAGGCCAGGTCATCTGATGCAGCACTCCATCACTCTCCTTAGTCAAATAGCCCTTATTTTGGGTCATTGTCCTGATGTGTTCGGTCATTGTCCTTTTGAAAAACAAATGATAGTCAAACCAGATGGGATGGCGTATCGATGCAGAATGCTGTGGTAGCCATGCTGGTTAAGTGTGCCTTGAATTCTAAATAAATCACTGAGTGTTACCAGCAAAGCACCCCCACACAATCACACCTCCTCCTCCATGCTTCACAGTGGGAACCGCACATACAGAGATCATCTGTTCACCTACTCTGCGTCTCACAAAGACACGGCGGTTGGAACCAAAAATCTCAAATCTGGACTCATCAGACCAAAGGACAGATTTCCACCGGTTTTATGTCCATTGCTCGTGTATATTGGCCCAAGCAAGTCTCTTCTTATTATTGGTGTCCTTTAGTAGTGGTTTATTTGCAGCAATTCGACCATGAAGGCCTGATTCACACAGTTTCCTCTGAACAGTTGATGTTGAGATGAGTCTGCTACTTGAACTTCGTGAAGCATTATTTGGGCTGCATTTTCTGAGGCTGGTAACTCTAATGAACTTATCCTCTGCAACAGAGGTAACTCTGGGTCTTCATTTTCTGTGGCGGTCCTCATGAGCCAGTTCATCATAGCGCTTGATGGTTTTTGTGACTGCACTTGAAGAAACGTTCAACGTTCTTGAAATTTTCCAGATTGACTGACCATGTCGTAAAGTAATCAATACACACATCCACACACACATGGAAAACACACACACACACACACACACACACACACACACACACACACACACACACACACACACACACACACACACACACACACACACACACACACACCTAAATAAATAACACAGAGTACTACACACAAAAACAAAACACAAACATCATATTGCATGGCGGAGTCAGGGGGGGGGTCACCTACCTGTCTTAAAGTAGTTGATGATGGTATCCTTGGTGACTCCAGGAACTTTACATGTACAGAACAGCATTCTGAACTGGTCCATATCCAACACCACATTACCAGCTTTATGAGGGTCCAGCCTCTCCCTGGCAGGGACCACACAGTCAGAGAGTGTGTACTGAACGTGTGTGTTTAGGGATACACAAGGTACATATACACCGTCCAACTAAATGCTTAGTTGCAGGTTCCTTCTCGACAATGAAACAACAATAAGAAATAAAATATAATAATATGAACATAAAGTAGCTGGCTCAGTAGAATAGAATAAATATTTTAAACAACTATAATACACGAAGGCACAATTTATAGTTCAATATTTATACGTGTTTTGGGGAAGAGGGGGATTGGAGGGCAAGTGTTTAAATTGTGCATTATTTTGCAATCGTAGCAGTAGTTGTGATGCGTGTGTTACCTTAATGTATATATATATATATATATACACAGAGTGTACAAAACATTAGGAACACCTTCCTAATATTGAGTTGCACGCCCTTTTGCCCTCAGAACAGCCTCAATTCATTGAAGCATGGACTCTACAAGGTGTCGAAAGCGTTCCACAGGGATGCTGGCCTATGTTGACTCCCCCGTTCAAAAGGCACTTAAATATTTTATCTAAGCCCATTCAACCTCTGAATGACACACACACACAATCCATGTCTCAATTATCTCAAGGTTTAACATCCTTCTTTAACCTGTCTCCTACCCTTCATATACACTGATTGAAGTGGATTTAACAGGTGACATCAATAAGTGATTATAGCTTTCACCTGGATTCACCTGGTCAGTCTATGTCATGGAAAAAGCATGTTTTGTACACTCAATGTGAGTATCTTACGTGCGAAGCAGGTCCCAGTACTGTAGAGTGTGCCACATGCTTATGCTATTCCTCTGTAGCTGTACTCCCTCTGTAGGGGGCCAGCAGTGCTCTAGGTAGGGTGCAGGACCTCCGAAGTTCACATTCAACTGGGAGGGGTAACGCAATTCCAGATAGGCTGCATTCAACCACCACTCCTCCAACTGCAGGAAAACAGACACACAGAATAAAGATGAAACACTGCAGGGAGACACCATAATGACTGCAGTATTTAAAACACTCAAAGATTCCTTTTCGCAGTTGCTCAGGGTCGAGCATGGTGTGTGACCAGTTCCCACAGGTTATAGCTGTGCAGTGTGTTGTGTGTTGAGTGTAGAGGTCAACCGATTAATCGGAATGGCCGATTAATTAGGACCGATTACAAGTTTTCATAACAATCGGTAATCAGCATTTTTGGACACCGATTATGGCAGATTACATTGCACTCCACGAGGAGACTGCGTGGCAGGCTGACTACCTGTTATGCGAGTGCAGCAAGGAGCCAAGGTAAGGTGCTAGCTAGCATTAAACTTATCTTATATAAAACAATCAATCTTAACATAATCACTAGTTAACTACACATGGTTGATGATATTACTAGTTTATCTAGCTTGTCATGCGTTGCATATAATCAATGCGGTGCCTGTTAATTTATCATTGAATCACAGCCTACTTTGCCAAACAAGTGATTTAACAAGCGCATTCGCGAAAAAAGCACTGTCGTTGCACCAATGTGTACCTAACCATAAACATCAATGCCTTTCTTAAAATCAATACACAAGTATATATTTTTAAACCTGCATATTTAGTTAATATTGCCTGCTAACATGAATTTCTTTTAACTAGGGAAATTGTGTCACTTCTCTTGCGTTCTGTGCAACAGAGTCAGGGTATATACAGCAGTTTGGGCCGCCTGGCTCGTTGCGAACTGTGTGAAGACCATTTCTTCCTAACAAAGACAGCCAACTTCACCAAACGGGGGATGATTTAACAAAAGTGCATTTGCGAAAAAAGCACAATCGTTGCACGAATGTACCTAACCATAAGCATCAATGCCTTTCTTAAAATCAATACACAGAAGTATATTTTTTTAAACCTGCATATTTAGTTAAAATAAATTCATGTTAGCAGGCAATATTAACTAGGCAAATTGTGTCACTTCTCTTGCGTTCATTGCATGCAGAGTCAGGGTATATGCAACAGTTTGGGCGGCCTGGCTCGTTGCGAACTAATTTTCCAGAATTTTACATAATTATGACATAACATTGAAGGTTGTGCAATGCCACCCGTTCCGTATTTCACTGAAAGAATAAACGTTTTGTTTTCTAAATGATAGTTTCCGGAATTGACCATATTAATGACCTAAGGCTCGTATTTCTGTATTATTATATTATAATTAAGTCTATGATTTGATAGTCTGACTGACAGTCTGACTGAGCGGTAGTAGGCAGCAGCAGGCTCGTAAGCATTCATTCAAACAGCACTTTCCTGCGTTTCCCTGCATCTCTTCGCAATGCTTCAAGCATTGCGCTGTTTATGGCTTCAAGCCTATCAACTCCCGAGATAAGGCTAGCAATACTAAAGTACCTATTTGAACATCCAATAGTCAAAGGTATATGAAATACAAATGGAATAGAGAGAAATAGTCCTACAATAACTACAACCTAAAACTTCTTACCTGGCAATATTGAAGACTCATGTTAAAAGGAACCACCAGCTTTCATATGTTCTCATGTTGTGAGCAAGGAACTTAAACGTTAGCTTTTTTACATTGCACATATTGCACTTTTTCTTTCTTCTCCAACACTTTGTTTTTGCATTATTTAAACCAAATTAAACATGTTTCATTATTTATTTGAGACTAAATTGATTTTATTGATGTATTATATTAAGTTAAAATAAAAGTGTTCATTGTTCATTCAGTATTGTTGTAATTGTCATTATTACAAATAATCGGCCGATTAACCGGTATCGGCTTTTTTTTGGCCCTCCAATAATCGGTATCGGCATTGAAAAATCATAATCGGTCGACCTCTAGTTGAGTGTGTGTACCCAGTTCCTGCGTGTCCTGGCTCTCTGCAGTAGTTTTTGGTGCAGGTCTTTGCCGATGCCCTCTCCAAACCTCTTCACTACGGCCGCAGTCACCTGGTACTCCTCCTCCGTAGCAAACGGCCGCACTGGAAAATACACAGACATTTCAGTAACTAGACACATTTTTGTCCAGGGTCCATGCTAACGGCGCTTCTCTGTCACACATGCAGCTGGCATCTCACCTGCATCCAGGTACTTGGCAAGGCTCCCCTCTAGAGACGGTACAGGGAGAGGAGGCAGGCTATGCTGGTACTGGAACGTCCGCTCAGTGGGGAACTCTGACACCTGGTTGGTCATGTCACCTACAGCACCAAAACACCTGGTTAGCCATGTTGTCACCTACAGCACCAAAACACCTGGTTAGCCATGTTGTCACCTACAGCACCAAAACACCTGGTTAGCCATGTTGTCACCTACAGCACCAAAACACCTGGTTAGCCATGTTGTCGCCTACAATACCAAAACACCTGGTTAGCCATGTTGTCACCTACAGCACCAAAACACCTGGTTAGCCATGTTGTCACCTACAATACCAAAACACCTGGTTAGCCATGTTGTCGCCTACAATACCAAAACGCCTGGTTAGCCATTTTGTCAACTACAATACCAAAACACCTGGTTAGCCATGTTGTAACCTACAATACCAAAACACCTGGTTAGCCATGTTGTCACCTACAATACCAAAACACCTGGTTAGCCATTTTGTCAACTACAATAGCAAAACGCCTGGTTAGCCATGTTGTCACCTACAATACCAATACACCTGGTTAGCCATGTTGTCACCTACAATACCAAAACACCTGGTTAGCCATGTTGTCCCCTACAGCACCAAAACACCTGGTTAGCCATGTTGTAACCTACAATACCAAAACACCTGGTTAGCCATGTTGTCACCTACAATACCAAAACACCTGGTTAGCCATTTTGTCAACTACAATAGCAAAACGCCTGGTTAGCCATGTTGTCACCTACAATACCAATACACCTGGTTAGCCATGTTGTCACCTACAATACCAAAACACCTGGTTAGCCATGTTGTCCCCTACAGCACCAAAACACCTGGTTAGCCATGTTGTCACCTACAATACCAAAACACCTGGTTAGCCATGTTGTCCCCTACAGCACCAAAACACCTGTTTAGCCATGTTGTCACCTACAATACCAAAACACCTGGTTAGCCATGTTGTAACCTACAATACCAAAACACCTGGTTAGCCATGTTGTCCCCTACAGCACCAAAACACCTGGTTAGCCATGTTGTCACCTACAATACCAAAACACCTGGTTAGCCATGTTGTCACCTACAATACCAAAACACCTGGTTAGCCATGTTGTCCCCTACAGCACCAAAACACCTGTTTAGCCATGTTGTCACCTACAATACCAAAACACCTGGTTAGCCATGTTGTAACCTACAATACCAAAACACCTGGTTAGCCATGTTGTCACCTACAATACCAAAACACCTGGTTAGCCATGTTGTCACCTACAATACCAAAACACCTGGTTAGCAATGTTGTAACCTACAATACCAAAACACCTGGTTAGCCATGTTGTCACCTACAATACCAAAACACCTGGTTAGCCATGTTGTCACCTACAATACCAAAACACCTGGTTAGCCATGTTGTAACCTACAATACCAAAACACCTGGTTAGCCATGTTGTCACCTACAATACCAAAACACCTGGTTAGCCATGTTGTCACCTACAATACCAAAACACCTGGTTAGCCATGTTGTCACCTACAATACCAAAACACCTGGTTAGCCATGTTGTCATCTACAATACCAAAACACCTGGTTAGCCATGTTGTAACCTACAATACCAAAACACCTGGTTAGCCATGTTGTCATCTACAATACCAAAACACCTGGTTAGCCATGTTGTAACCTACAATACCAAAACACCTGGTTAGCCATGTTGTCACCTACAATACCAAAACACCTGGTTAGCCATGTTGTCACCTACAATACCAAAACACCTGGTTAGCCATGTTGTCACCTACAATACCAAAACACCTGGTTAGCCATGTTGTCATCTACAATACCAAAACACCTGGTTAGCCATGTTGTAACCTACAATACCAAAACACCTGGTTAGCCATGTTGTAACCTACAATACCAAAACACCTGGTTAGCCATGTTGTAACCTACAATACCAAAACACCTGGTTAGCCATGTTGTCACCTACAACACTGTAAAAGGAATTTCCAGGTGAACAAAAGAGAAGAGCAGTCGCAGATGAAGACAATTTAAAATCATTCCTGTTTATTACAAGTTGCAACAGGGAGACACCACCCAGCATTGAAGCAGAGAAAATGTCTAACTGGCCTCTTGGAGACAGTCCTTTAATGTCCTAATCAGACAGCACCAAATGTTCTGGAAACAGCAGCCTGAGAGGCTTGTAGGAAGTCAAAACAAACAACTTTGTCAGCTGCTACTGAATCACAGGGTCCACAGGATGTCATCAATACCATACAACAGTGAAATATCAGCGTGTCCTCCAGTCTGGCATTATGCACTATCGACAAATATGAGAATAATACATATTTTTTGATATTTTATTTAACCTTTATTTAACTAGGCAAGTCAATTAAGAACAAATTATTATTTACAATGATGGCCTACTAAAAGGCAAAAGGCCTCCTGCGGGACCGGGGATAAAACAATTAAAATAATAATAATTCAGCATCATGTCTATTGACCATCAACCCGCACCTTGAATGTCACAAAACAGAAAATCCAATATGCTAACCATTGTGTTGTCACAACCATCGTATGAATAATTGGACCAAGGCGCAGCATGAGTAGAGTTTCTCATTTTAATGATAGTGAAACTTCCAAAACAACAAAGATATAACGATCGTGAAATACGTAGCTGTAACGGCTGTCTGAGGAAGAAGTGGACCAAAATGCGGCGGAGTTAGGGTTCGTCATATTTAATTACACGAACACTATACAATTTACAAAAACAACAAAACTGACAGCCAACACAGTCCTGTCAGGTGCAACCACAATGACAAGCACAATGACAAGAACAATTACCCACGAAACACAAAGGAAACGTAGGCAACTTATGTGTGACTCCCAATCAACCACAACCCTCTACAGCTGTGCTTGATTGGAAGTCACACGGCCAAAATCAATGAAACAATAAAAAACACACTCCCTGCTGCCACGTCCTGACCCAACTACCCCCTCTACTGGTCAGGACGTGACAGTAGCGCACATAGGCACTCATACAAAACAATTTCCCAGCTAGCAGGTGGGAAAAAGGACACACTAAGTATTATCCCCAATTAGAGGTAACTATTATCAGCTGCCTCCAATTGGGAACCATACACACACGCCAACATAGAAATATAATACCTAGAAACCCCCCTAGTCACGCCCTGACCTAAAACACCATAGAGAACCCCGAGGGCTCTTTATGGTCAGGGCGTGACATGTGTAGATTACTCTAAACTAAATATTAACTGTCACGGGTGTCGTAGGGATTGGACCAAAACGCAGCGGGAACATGTAAACTCATCTTCTTATTTTATTAAAGAAGGAAAACAAAAAGAAACACGTATACAAAAACAACAAACGACACTAAACAGTCCCGTCAGGTGCACGAACACAAAACAACTACCCACAAATCCCATAGAAAAAACACCCCTCTTAAATAGGACCTTCAATTAGAAGCAACGAGGAGCAGCTGCTTCCAATTGAAGGTCAACCCAATAAACACCACATAGAAATAGACATACCAGAACTAACATAGAAATAGACTAACAAGAACATAGCCCAACAAACCCCGAAACACTCTAAACAAACACCCCCTGCCACGCCCTGACCAAACCACAATAACAAACAACCTCTTTTACTGGTCAGGACGTGACATTAACTTCAGTCATCTTAGATTTCCCCATTACAAGCACCAAAACACCTGGTTAGTCATGTTGTCATCTACAGCACCAAAAAAACCTGTTTAGCCATGTTGTCCCCTACAGCACCAAAAAACTTGTTTAGCCATGTTGTCACCTACACCACCAAAACACCTGGTAAGCCATGTTGTCCCCTACAGCACCAAAACACCTGGTTAGCCATGCTGTCCCCTATAGCACCCAAAAACCTGGTTAGCCATGTTGTCACCTACACCACCCAAAAACCTGGTTAGCCATGTTGTCACCTACACCACCAAAACACTTGGTTAGCCATGTCACCTACACCACCAAAACACTTGGTTAGACATGTTGTCACCTACATTACCAAAACACCTGGTTAGCCATAGACCTACTGTCCCCTAGCCTGGTAGACTCCAGGAATCCAAGTGTCGACTGGACAATCCTCCACTTTTGTCTAACTTTTAGATTACATTTTTTTTTATCTTGGATCTTGGACCATGCTAACTGTACGGGAGAGTGGGGTAAATTGAGGCATTTTTCAAGGGAAATATAGTATTCTTTCTAAAAAATATATATTTCAGGATGTTGTGTATCCCTAGAAATAATCAGAATTAATGTAAACAGTTTTGAAAACATAGTTTGTCACACAAAAAGTGATCTCTTGGCACCACATACCATGGGGTAAGTTGAGCTGCAGGACAGGGTGAATTAAAGCACCTACACATTTCTGTACCGAATGAAATAATACCACAACCTTTTAAAACCATGTCTATCTTTATTTTCTAAACACATCTTTTTTTTAGCATTTAATCACTTTAAGCACATTTTTAAGCTGCAAAATGTAACTTTTTGGGCAACCTAACCAAATTCAATGTGAGTTCTGTCGTTCTCATTCAAAGCAAGTCTAAGAAGCAGTAGATATGTTCTATGTGGGCTATTTCTATGCTTCCCATTCTTAAGTTTAGATTTGTGTCTTTTACTTTCGGTTTTGTACACCAGCTTCAAATAGCTGAAAATACAATATTTTTGGTTATTGAAAATATTTCACAGTGGTTTAGATGGTACATTGATTCTCTATACCCCTCACACTCAACTCTGGACATCGAAGCCAGTTCCCCTGCATTTTTTCATTGCAAGATGGCGCCAACAGATGGTCGCCTCGCTTCGAGTCCTTAGGAAACTATGCAGTATTTAGTTTTTTTAATGTATTATAAGCATTTTGCTACACTCGCATTAACATCTGCATGTGACCAATAAAATTTGATTTGATCAAGGACTGATTTAGCCCTGGGACATCAGGTGGGTGCAATTCATTATCAGGTAGAACAGAAAACCAGTAGGCTTCAGATCTTGTAGGGTAAGAGTTGAATACCACTGCTCTAAACACTGAGTATACAAAAATTAGGAACACCTTCTTAATATTGAGTTGCACCCCCCTTTGCCCTCAGAAGAGCCTCACTTCAATGGGGAATGGACTCCACAAGGTGTCGAAAGCGTTCAACAGAGATGCTGGCCCATGTTGACTCCAATGCTTTGTCAAGTTGACTGGATGTGCTTTGGGTGGTGGACCACTCTTGATACAGACGGGAAACTGTTGAGCGTTAAAAACCCAGCAGCGTTGCAGTTCTTTTTTGTATATTTTTTTCTTTGATCCTCTTTTTCGAAATATTGTCTTAAAGCTGCAACTTTCCAACAGGCTCGGGAGAGGCGAAGGTGGAGTCATGCGCTCTTCAAAACATCACCTGCCTAACATCACTCCTTAACCAATGTGTCGGAGGAAACACTCTTCAACTGGCGACCGGTGTCGGCCCGCAGACACCCGGCCCACCACAAGGAGTCGCTAGAGTGCGATGAGACAAGTAAAGCCCCACCGGCCAAACCCTCCTCTAACCCGGACGACGCTGGGCCAATTGTGCACCGTCCTATGGGACTCCCGGCCACGGCCGGTTGTGGCACAGCCCAGGAATGAACCCGGGCCTGTAGTAACGCCTCAGACCGCTGCGCCCCTCGGGAAGCCCTAGTGTTGCAGTTCTTGACTCACTCAAACTGGTGTGCCAGGCATCTACGACCATATCCCATTCAAAGGCCATTAAATATTTTGTCAAGTCAAGTCACCCTTGCAATAATGCATTGCGTTACGCCTGAATTATTTTTATTTTTTATTTGCTCAACTTGCCATTGGCTCAATTTACTCCAAGGTAAACATTTACTATATTAGCCCACACAGCTACAAGGATGCACTTTCATGCTAGGTTTCAGACCTCATACTGAAGCTTATAGAGACCCCAACTGAGGCAGCAGCTACTCTTCCTGGAGTCCAAACACATTAAGGCACTTACTATTACACGGACCCAAGAGCAGACTCAGACGAGGAGACTGGGATAATGTAACCAAGGTATTTATTGAAAAACGGGGAAGATGGGGTGCAGGCCAGGGAAAGCTCGGGCGGGTTGCAGGGAGCCAGGTGCTGAGGCTGGAGCGAGGGGAGTTGGGGCTGGGAAAGCAGGTCTGGAGAGGAATTCAAGGAAGCAGTAGAGTGGGGGGGGGGGGGGGGGGTCCAGGACAGGGTAGCAGGACTGGCGAGACGTGGGACTGGAGACAGGGGCCAGAGTCAGAGCGGACAGAACTGTAGCGGAGAGGAAAACATCATCAGGCGAAGGAAAACAGGCACAACACAAAAACAGGATCTATGCAGGAACAAACGGTTAAAAACGCAGACCGAATGAGCAGAGGTTACAATCTGGCAGAGTGGAAGTCGCAGGGCTGAGTATTTGTAGAGGTCTTGATTATGGAACAGGTTGCAGCTGGTGGGGATCTGCTCTGCCTCCAGCACACCTGTCTCCACCCACACAATCACACACACACAGAGAAAGAGGGCGAGAGCACTGGGGGAGTGGCGGAAGGTTAGGGAGACACAGGATGAGCAGTAGAGGGCGTGGCAGGCACAGATGTAACAGTACCCCCCCTCTACGGGCGCCAACTGGTGCCCAACCAGCCTTATCTGGGTGTGAGGTATAGAAAGCACGTAAGAGGAAGTGGTCCAGAATATGATAGCGGGGAACCCAGCAGCGTTCTTCAGGCTCGTAGCCTTCCCATTCTACCAGGTACTGCCAGCCACGACCCCGGCGGCGCACGTCCAAAAGCTGCCGGACGGTATAGGCAGGATGGTCATCGATGAGCTTAGGGGGGTGGAGGAGCTGCTGCAGGAGGAGACATGGGACTAGAACTGATCAGGGATACATGGAAGGTAGGGTGGATCTTGAGAGTAGAGGTTGACCGATTATGATTTTTTAACGCCGATACCGATTATTTGGGGGCCAGAAAAGCCAATACCGATTAATCGGCCGATTTTTATATATATATAAAATGACAATTACAACAATACTGAATGAACACTTTTAATTTAATATAATACATAAATAAAATCAATTTAGTCTCAAATAAATAATGAAACGTTCAATTTGGTTTAAATAATGCAAAAACACAGTGTTGGAGAAGAAAGTAAAAGTGCAATATGTGTCATGTAAAGAAAGCTAACGTTGCTCAGAACAAGAGAACATATGAAAGCTGGTGGTTCCTTTTAACATGAGTCTTCAATATTCCCAGTTGCGAAGTTTTAGGTTGTAGTTACTTTTGTAGGCATTTTAGTATTGCCAGCCTAATCTCGGGAGTTGATAGGCTTGAAGTCATAAACAGCGCTGCTAAGAGCTGCTGGCAAATGCAGTAAAGTGCTGTTTGAATGCTTACATGCCTGCTGCTGCCTACCACCGCTCAGTCAGACTGCTCTATCAAATAGCAAATCACAGACTTAATTATAATATAATAAACATACACAAATACGAGCCTTAGGTCATTAATATGGTCAAATCCAGAAACTATTATTTCGAAAACAAAACGTTTATTCTTTCAGTGAAATACGGAACCGTAATTCTGTTATATTGCTGTTACATTGCACAACCTTCAATGTTATGTCATAATTATGTAAAATTCTGTCAAATTAATTACGGTCTTTGTTAGGAAGAAATGGTCTGAGCCAGGCGGCCCAAACTGCTGCATATACCCTGAGTTTGCTTGCACTGAACGCAAGAGAAGTGACACAATTTCCCTAGTTAATATTTCCTGCTAACATTAATTTCTTTTAACTAAAAATATATACTTGTGTATTGATTTTAATTAAGGCATTGATGTTTATGGTTAGGTACATGGTGCAACGATTGTGCTTTTTTCGCCTATGCGTTTTTGTTAAATCATAACCCGTTTGGCGAAGTAGGCTGTGATTCGATGATAAATTAACAGGCATCGCATTGATTATATGCAACGCAGGACAAGCTAGTTAAACTAGTAATATCATCAACCATGTGTAGTTAACTAGTGACTTTGTTAAGATTGATTGTTTTTTATAAGATACGTTTAATACTAGCTAGTAACTTACCTTGGCTCCTTGCTGCACTCGCATAACAGGTAGTCAGCCTGCCACGCAGTCTCCTCGTGGATTGCAATGTAATCGGCCATAATCGGCATCCAAAAATGCTGATTACCGATTGTTATGAAAACTTGAAATCGGTCCTAATTAATCGGCCATGCCTGTTTATTCCAAGCAGTTTAGTCACCTCAATTTCCTCATTATTCATTACAATATTTAGATGAGGTTTAGGGTTTAGTGAATGATTTGTCCCAAATACAATTTTTAGTTTTTTAAATATTTAGGACTAACTTATTCCTTGCCACCCATTCTGAAACTAACTGCAGCTCTTTGTTAAGTGTTGCAGTAATTTCAGTCACTGTAGTAGCTGACATGTATAAGGGTAAGGGAAAGGGGGGATACCTAGTCAGTTGTACAACTGAATGCACACAACTGAAATGTGTCTTCCGCATTTAACCCAACCCCTCTGAATCTGAGAGGCGCAAGGGGCTGCCTTAAATCAACATCCACGGCGCCCGGGAACAGTGGGTTAACTGCTTTGCTCAGGGGCAGAACGACAGATTTTTACCTTGTCAGCTCAGGGATTCAATCCAGCAACCTTCCGGTTACGGGCCCAACGCTCTAACCACTAGGCTACCTGCCTTAGTGTTCAGTCATCCGCATACATAGACACACTGGCATGACGTTGGTAAAGATTGAAAAAAGTAAGGGGCCTAGACAGCTGCCCTGGAGAATTCCTGATTCTACCTGGATTATGTTGGAGAGGACTACACCCTCGGTGTTCGCTTATCCACATTACAGCAGGGGGTGTAAAGCCATAACACATATGTTTTTCCAGAAGCAGACTATGATCGATAACGTCAAAAGCCGCACTAAAGTCTAACAAAACAGTCCCCACAAACGTTTTATCATCAGTCATGTGTGCAACTGCTGTGCTTCCCAATAAGCATGCTGAAGTCTGTTGTCAATTTGTTTACTGCAAAATAGCCATGTATCTAGTCAAACACTGTAAAAAAGCCTGTCCCTTTAACAACTCAGTGATGACATCACAGCTATCACAAGCTGGCAGAGTGTTCAGTTCATTGCTAAGTGCAGCTGGCAACCTACTGCTGTGAACACAAATCTCAGTTTTGGACATTATTTTCTTTCTGGTGAATTTATTCATCACTGTGCGTGAAAACCAAAACTGTAAGTAATGTATATGTTTTCCCCTTGTTTTACTGACGACGTTGTCAATCGTTAAAGAATATTTTTGTAATTATTACAGCATTATGTGTCTCGTGTTTATGCTCGCTATCTAACATTCTTAGCTACATTTTCGCCTGTCATTGTTAGCTGGTTAGTCTGATGTTGCTAGCCACTTGTATTTTCGTTTCAGTCATTGGTTTAGTATAACAGATGAGAGCTGTATATCTTGTTTGTTATTGCTAAATGAATGTACTTTATCTTAGTATTGATGCCATTGTATTCATATTTATTATTTCCAGATCACATCTTGTATGGATAAATGGACAATTAATTGGATAATACCAGCTGAGTGACATGGAACAGAATTGCAAACATTGTTAATCTCCAATCAACATCAACATCAAAGAACCCTAAACTGAGGAACTGTCTTTCTCACTGTTTCTCTAATAAGAGTACAATCTCCATAACAATAACCTACTCAATCAATGTATACATTCCAGAGGCATCAACCTCTAATTCGAAAACCAAAAAATCTCAAAGTGTACTAAGGGTTGGTAACAGGCTGATTGGTCGGCTATTTGATCCAGTAAAGGGGGCTTTAGTATTCTTCCTCCAAGCTTGAGGGCACACACTTTCTAGTAGGCTTAGATTGAAGATATGACAAATAGGAGTGGCAATATCATCCGCTATTATCCTCAGTCATTTTCAATCCAAGTTGTCAGAACCCGGTGGCTTGTCATTGTTGATAGACAACAATCATTTGTTCCTCTTCCACATTCTCTTTGTGGAATTCAAAATTACAATGCTTGTCTGCGTTTGTTGTTGGCATGTCATGCCTAAGTTTGCTAATATTGCAAATTAAAAAAATAATTAAAGTAGTTGGCAATATCAGAGGGTTCAACTGATTCAATGAATGATGGAGTTGAGTTTGCATTTTTATAGAACAATCTTTAAATTATTTACTTTGATTTAGATACAAGCATCATGAAACCTCCCAAAAAATGTGACTTGATGAAATTCCAGTTTTTTTGGACCTAACGTTAACTTCCTTACAACTCTTTCCATATTTGGTCAAATTATAAATGTTGTTTATGGTTTCCTAGAAACAAGGGTGGCTCAACCTACCTCTTTGGCTCAATGTACCCCAATCTCCCCTACTACAGTAGTCATTATCTACAAAGATGGTTGTAGAATTTGTAGCTGGGCAATTCCATTGTAACGGAATTACGCTGAGACTCAGGTTTTTCACTTTAAAATGTATGCCAAACAAAAACCATTGATTTCAAAGTTTAACAAACCATACAACCAAATCGGAGTATCAGAGTAATTCCACATAAACATGAAAATTGCCCAGCTAGCTTGACTCGCAGGCCAGATGCAACTTTTATTATTCGAGATCAAATTCCATCTTTGCCGAGGCGGCCCAGCCTTGTACCAATCGCATTAATAAGCACGCTTATAGCACAATTGCTCAGCAATTGATTACCATATAAATTCTGGCTACATATCCATATGATGAAACATAGCTAGCAAGTCAGTTCTACTTACTGCAGAAACAAGTGCACTAGCTAGCTATAAAATAGTTGGCCCCCGAGGCCGTTGCATTGTTTTCACGGCTCGAATGTAGGTCAGTTTCAGTTTGCAGTCCGATCGAGGCAGCTTTATCCCACAAACATGACAAGCAAACTCACCTTAGTATTTTGCGATATTCTGCTAATTGCGATATGAGAAAAGTTTTCGCTCGTCCATTCAAAAATAACAAATAATGTAGCGGCTATTTTCTAGACTAGACTGTAGAGGAAGGCGCTTGCGGTAGTTTTGTGTTGTTGCTCCGCTCTTGGTGTATGCAGCGCTTCTCATCACCTTTCACCCAGTAAGAGGTCATGGCTAGAAGGGCTACAGCTTTTGTCAAAAGTGTATTTATTTTGGCATTTTAGTTAACTCTGACCTTTTTCCAAATCTTAACCTAATTCTCCTAACGTGCTACGTTAATTATCCTAACATGCTGTGTAAATTCTCCTAACCTGCTACGAAAAGTCAAATTTGACAAAAGCTGTATCCCATCTAGTCAACCCCAGTTAGCGGACTGCCAACACCCGGAAGAGTGGAGTGGTGATATTATTACACGTGACTTGGCTTTATTCATTCTTCATGGATATCTATTGTGAGACTGCTAAAACACTCCTCTTAACCTGTTGTTTGATCTTTACACGAGGCCAGATGTGAATGCATTCTTGTACGGTTGCACGTTTAGATGGTGCATTGTCAGCATTAGATCCTGGTGCATTACCTGCCATTACAGTCTATCTGAAACATCACACTCACAGCACCATACAGATTACAGAAACAGCATCATTTAAAGGCTGCGTTACACATTTAATGCGCAATGGGTTGTACCATAACTGTGTATTAGTACTATAGATATATATCAAAACAAGCACATAAAGGCTTCCTAATTCATAAAGGTCACGTTAACTGACTGATATTATCTCATAGAATACAACATATTAGATCTCCTAAGCCAACATTTCTGTGTATATCCCAAAAACCCATTCTGTCCCCATTAGAAATGGCCAACAAAGCAAAGACAGAAAATGCTAACTCATTTCTGTTTTTGAGGACTACAAGCTGGCTAGCTCTATATGCAACTGGATTTCCAGCAAAGTTGCTCATTGATTGTTGAAAATAACATAAATATTTTCCATGACAACATTTGAAGCCTTGAAAATATAATTTCAATTATAAAGTCTAAAACAAACATTTAGCTGTTAGCTAGGCAAGTTGTTGTATTTTAAAGTTTAAAGCCAGACTCAGTAAGTCTCATTTACATAATTTGTGATTATGAAGTGAGTTCATAAATACATTTTTACTATCTACACCGATTTTTAGAGTACTCTCGTTTGAGTGTGCCAGAGTGGAGAATAACTGATGAATTTACAAACGCACAACACCCGTTGAATATGACAGGTGTCAGTAAAGGTTGGCAAAAAAACAATAAAATTGTTGCTAGCAGCACAGTTAGTCACTCATGTTGCAATTGTGGTGGGAACCATGGAATGCCCAACAAGGGTGAAAGGAAATGAGGTGGCCAAAGTCAGGGCTATCCAGAGCATTTCATATGCAGCGGCTGTTATAAGGTTTGAGGGTTCGAATTGTGCACCTGAAGAGTCCATGGTGGTGGATAGGCCTTCACTGAAGGCTGCATGGATTGCCTTTCAAAGAAAATGTTTGATTTGATTTAAAAGCAGGGGTTGCTTTTCAGCAGCAGGACCAAGATATGTTAAAGGTTAAGAAGGTGGACTTTGTGACCTTTATAGCCAATGTTGATTAATGGCACTGCCAAGGTGGAGGAAGTCCAGGAAAATAGATATCACTGTCGTTGCGGTGGAGACTTCTCGTGGAGGAGTTGCATGGAGTATTGTCACAAGCCTTTACTACCCTCTCAGGTCACCGAGCCTGAGAAGGGAGATATTCAGATTCGAAGGAAGGGATTTTGGTTTGGTCAATGTGTTTTTTTAATTGTTTTATTTTGGGTGGATTAAATTAGTTTTTCCTATCACGTATGGGTAGTATTTTTACCTTGTTTTTCTCAACCCCGTCCAGTTGGTGGCGGTAGTACACCTTTTTGGGTTGTAGTCTGCCATAAAACCCACAGAAGAATAAAAATAATTTACAGTCACTAAACACCATACGCAAACCGGACGTGCGTCCGCTAGCGATGGGCATTCCGTCTCTTTTTGGCTCGGCTCACCAAAAAGAGCTTGCTCTTTTGGCTCCCAAACGGCTCTTTAAAAAAAATATTTCAAGTCAAACAGTTTACGATAGTTTGACTATGATTGGTGTTAAACAATTCTAATTAAATTATTAAATGAATTCATACTCTACCTTAACCACAATCTATTTACAAATGCATAGGTTTGTTATGAAAAAGAATGCTATTAAACATTTGCATTTAAAGTATAACTTTCTTATATATATGCAAATGTTTAATAGCATTCTATATATATAAACAAAGTGCATATAAATCTAACCATTCAAAACGAATACAATCTGAACAGCATAATAGAATATTGCACCATATCAATGAAAAATAAATAACAATGTGCAAAACTGCAGCATCCCACTTAAAACATTAAACTGGTCTCTCTTTTCTCTCTCTTCTTTATTGCCATGTTATAACCAGCAGCACACAGCAATGCTGACCATATTTAGCTTTTATGAGAGATTTGCATTCAGAAATGCAAGCTGCCTCACTTTCGAGGGGCTGATGCGGTTTCTTCTCTCAGTAATTATTTGTCCCATTTTCGAGAAGACCCTCTCAGAGGGAACGAATGTGGCCACTATGCAGAGTCTTCCTGTCATGACTTTAGTAAGCCGTGGGTAGACAGAGGCCTTGTTCTTCCACCAGCTCAGAAGATCTGCAGATCTTTGGAGGAGGGGCTCCTCCATATAGGACCGGACCTCCATTATGGCATCTGCTGAGGGATTCCTTCGTGCTGCATCCCCAGTTGCTCTCTCGTCAAACAGCATCCAAACAGCAGACATTTGTGGCACTACTGCTGGTGCTTCTGCTCCATCTGATCCCTCTTATTCCTGTTGCCCTGGTGCCTGAGCCAGCTGACTGCTGGGGCTGTCCCTCCCTGCTGCTGAGGTTATTCTTTGAAGAGCCTCATCAATCGCTCTGGCATTACTGAAGGCTAACTTCTTAAACCTGGGGTCAAGGGCAGCGGTTTCTGATAGCACGTGATTATATTCCATTCTGTGGAACTTTCTGTCCATTGATGAACATAGGGTGTCCATCAACTCTATCACATGTCCTGTGGTTACGTTTGCTTCTCTCTGGTGGCTGGCTGTGATTCGCTGCAGACCCTTACACAGGAGTATCATTTTTGAGGCAGTCACATAGCTGAAAAGAGAGAACAGTAACTTATTAGTTCAGGTTCATGTTTTGTCTACTGATACTACATTCTCATCTACTGCTCATATACATATATAATACTAGATTAAATAATGATATGGCAATAACTGCTTACTGTACCTCTCTCCACTGATCTCCACAGTGACCTGCTCAAAGGGTTCCAGGACTCTGCACACCTCCTCCACCACCTCCCATTCCTCTTGGGTCAGAGCATCAACAGGTGCATTGACAATGGCCAGGGTAGAGATGATGGCATCCTTTGACTCAAGAAACCGCTTCGACATATAAAATGTTGAATTCCACCTTTTAGTGCAGTCTTGTTTAGGCCTCAGCTCAGGCATCCACATCTGGTGTTGAGTAGACTTTAGTTTTTCAGCACCTACTGTGCTCCTGTGGAAGTATTCCACAGCTGCTTTCACTTTGTTCACAGTGGATTTCATCACCTTCAGAGCATCTCTTACAATCAGGTTCATTGTGTGGGCAAGACATGGATGATGGATCCATTTTAAAAATGTAAGGGCTTTGGTTATGTTAGCTGCATTGTCGCTAACACAACAGACCACTTTTCCATCTACTTGCCATTCTCTGGCCACTCTCAACAGTTCCTCTGCCAAGTTCTCTGAGGTGTGTCTGTCACTGAACTCAAAGCAGTCCAGAAGACAGCTAGACATCGAGAAATCTTCAATGAAGTGACATGTAACCGTCATATAAGAAGTGGTTACCCTTGATGTGCAGCAGTCAGTGTTAAGGCAAACTGCAGTAGCTCTTTGGACTTTCCCGCAATGAAGCCTGTGTGCTCTTGTACAGTTGTGGAATAAGTGATCTTGAAAGGTTTTTCCTGCTTGAAATTGTGTACATTGGATTTAGACTATTGCTATAATTTCTAAAACCTCTGTTCTCCACGATCGGTGGCAATCATTTTAGCCAATGCAATATCAATTTGGCCTTGTTTTGCTTTAGACATAGACTTTGGCATAAACTGGTCCATAGAAGACTGTGTTGCTGTGGGTCACGGAGTAGGCCTACTTGACTGAGTGGATACATCTCCACGTGTGGAGGTGCTGGCTCCACCACTATCACTAGCAGGCCCGCTAGTTTCTCGACGCTCCGCTACAGCTAGCTTCACAGTTGGGTGCACAGTTCGCATGTGTAGGTTATGCGTAGAACCGGCTTTATGAGATTTTGTTTTGGCAAATTCTACACTGTGCTTTAACATTGTCTACATTATTAAAATGCATCCAAATGCTAATGTGCTTCCGACTCATTTTCCAGCTGTTCTTTTCACAGCTGTCCTTCCTCTCTCTCCTTGGCTGCTAAGTGTGTGACCGTGAGTGAGTTGTCTCAGCCCTCCCTCATGCATCTTTGGTTCATTGGTTGACACTGCGACACTGTGAATGACAGGAACAACAGGTGAGGCTGTTAGTCTGAGCAGGCAGAACGAATGTGTGCGCACCTAAGCATTTAGGCATATATATATATATATATATATATATATATATATATAAATATATATATATATATATATTCGTTCTTTGAATTAGTTCATTCTATTCATTTAAATCTTTTGATTATTCATACCTTAATTTTTTTTTTAATTTTACAAATAGATACAGCTCTTCTGATATGCGAACATTCACCTACAAGAGCTGGCTCGTTCGCGAAGGACCCATCACTAGTGTGCGCCATCGTGTGCAAATTGATTTTGTCCCCCCACACCAAACGTGATCACGACACGCAGGTTGAAATATCAAAACAAACACTGAACCAATTATATTAATTTGGGGATAGGACGAAAAGCATTAAACATTTATGGAAATTTAGCAAGCTTGCAGTTGCTAGCTAATTTGTCCTATTTAGATAGCTAGCTTGATGTTGGTAGCTAATTTGTCCTGGGATATAAACATTGAGTTGTTATTTTACCTGAAATGCACAAGGTCCTCTACTCCGACAATTAATCCACACATAAAACACTCAACTGAATCGTTTCTAGTCATCTCTCCTCCTTCCAGGCCTTTTCTTCTTTGGACTTTATATGGCGATTGGCAACTAACTTTCATAAGGTATATTACCACAACCGAACTCCATTCATCTTTCAATCAGCCACGTGGGTATAACCAGTGAGGAGATGGCACGTGGGCATATGCTTCTAAAAGCCAATGAGGAGATGGGAGAGGCAGGACTTGCAGTGCTTTCTGCTCTACAATTAGAAGTAACTTATATTTTAGCTCTTGGAAACGCAGAAGCTCAACAAGCAAGCAATGATTTGAATAACATGTATGTGTACATTTATTTTGAAACACGAGCGGTGTGGTCAACATGTTGCGCACTCGATAACATGAAAACAGTCTAACCAACTCTGCTAGGGCGAGTAAAAGGGTCAGAGTGAGGTGTTCTCTCATTTGTGTCTGGAAGTAGCTGGACAACTTTAGCCAGTTAGCTTGGGAGTATGACTGCCGTTGTGAGGTTAGACCACTCGGATTAACCCTACTCCTCTGCCAGAGTGTCCAGTGTGCGCTCTGCTCAATGCTCTGAGATCGAAACGCTCTGAATTTACCAAAGGACAACATGTACATCACCAGGACCTGGCTTTCGGCACATTAGCACCAAATGATTTTCGGTCAACCCCGAATCTTTTGACCTGCTGCTGCAATGGTGTAAAAACTGGATGTGGCCCTTAGTTCATAGAGCTGTGGTTATGTGAGACTTCCGAAGGCATCCAACGGTTATAATCAGGGGTGTAGTGCTGCCAGCGGTGCTCAGTGGAGTGACGCTCCACAACTTCTCAGAATGGTGCTATGTCTCGATAGATCACTTAATTAATGATTAATTAGTATTCTACATAAGACACCGAATATAATAGCATGATAATGTCAGGCTACTGACATACCAAAACACCATGTAATTTCTTAAGACAATTTAGTATGACTGTGCTGGTTATTTTTATTCCATCTGTTCTAAAATGTGATTAGTTAGGCTGGTTAGCCACCCTTACTTATGTAACAGTGTAATTAAGTTGTTAAATTCCTGCATAAAAATGGGTATTCTGCCACCTCCTGGTGGATTAGTGTGTTTACATGTCTAATACACAGGTATGGGATTCTTGGTAAAACACAACAGATTTATGGAGAATTGCTGTGGTTGAGTTGAAAATTGAATGGTCCCGGGATAGAAATTTATAAAATTGACATTACATCAAAAAATCTACCTTTTACATAGTACATGAGCAATGTATGTTATTAGTAACTACTGTTGTTGGTTTGGCGTCAAATAAGCCACTCTATATGGGGGGAGGGTGTGGCTCAGTTGGTAGAACATGGTGTTTGCAACGCCAGGTTTGTGGTTTCGATTCCCACGGGGGACCAGTACCGAAGAAAAAAAAAAGTATGAAATGTATGCATTCACTACTGTAAGTCGCTCTGGATAAGAGCGTCTGCTAAATGACTAAAATGTAAATATGTTATTTGCCGAATCTCAGTTTGCCATATGGGTTTTATGTTAGCTAAAGTTCCCTCTTTGAAGTTAGCAAGTAATTTGAAAATGTATCTTCTTTAGGAGTGCTATTTATATCCCGTAGACTACTCATCAATCATCCATACTGTGTGCGTCCCATGATTGCAGGTATTTTATAACAAATGTATAAAGTATATGTTTTATAAATGTATGAGCGCCAGCAAGCAGCGTAATAGCCTGGTTTTGTTAGTTTAGGAAAATATGTGGTACATTCAATGTGTATTATATTTCCTCGCCACGAGTGTGACGTTGAGTAATTTCAGGTTCATTTGATATACACTGCTCAAAAAAATAAAGGGAACACTTAAACAACACAATGTAACTCCAAGTCAATCACACTTCTGTGAAATCAAACTGTCCACTTAGGAAGCAACACTGATTGACAATAAATTTCACATGCTGTTGTGCAAATGGAATAGACAACAGGTGGAAATTATAGGCAATTAGCAAGACACCCCCAATAAAGGAGTGGTTCTGCAGGTGGGGACCACAGACCACTTCTCAGTTCCTATGCTTCCTGGCTGATGTTTTGGTCACTTTTGAATGCTGGCGGTGCTTTCACTCTAGTGGTAGCATGAGACGGAGTCTACAACCCACACAAGTGGCTCAGGTAGTGCAGCTCATCCAGGATGGCACATCAATGCGAGCTGTGGCAAGAAGGTTGGCTGTGTCTGTCAGCGTAGTGTCCAGAGCATGGAGGCGCTACCAGGAGACATGCCAGTACATCAGGAGACGTGGAGGAGGCCGTAGGAGGGCAACAACCCAGCAGCAGGACCGCTACCTCCGCCTTTGTTTCCATGGTAACTAAATTAACATTCTCTTGAAAAACTTTATTAATGAGGAATTTGTCCTCAGTGGTGGAAATGACACCACTCCCAAAGGACAGGTATATTTTGTGTAAAAAACCATATAAAGGGCATACTCACAATAAATATTGATATAGATTTTATTTAATAGACTTTTTCTTTAGTACATAACATTATATAATGTGTAATTATTGTTTTCTCATAGAAAACATAATAGAAGCTTAAGTCTGTGTCAAGGACAAGGGCAAAAAAGTGAAATTGAGGTATAAAATGCATCTGAAAAGTAGCTAAAATATTTGATAGAGGTGTTTTAAAAAAGTATGGGGTGATTCCAGTGTGAACTTAACATGAAAATATTTTTTTATAAAATCCCCAAAATTGACCCGAGGACATGGAAGTGACCGTAGTTGCAGAATCACCCAAATTAGGAATTATTAGAAATTGTTAAATCAACTATACGATCCCAATGACTTTGATAGACATTTCAATTGTTATTTTGTTAGTATATTATACAGCCGAATTATGGAGCATTGCTGTGGGAGTGCTATTTATATCCCGTCAAAACTCCTCATTCATCCATACTGTTTGTGTCCCATGATTGCAGTTTTGGAAATAAATGAACTATCCATCCATTAATCTTTCCTGTGTTGACTCACTGACTTTAGGGACGGGACCGGGAAGGTCACACTTACATCATTCAAGAAGATCGAAATGCATATTCTCATGAAAGTGATTGGGATCAAATGGTTGGTATGCAGGCAACATGGACGTTTGACCTGTAAAACGTGAAGAATTGTCACTCACGATTACCAGTGATGATAGCATAATTTATAATACGGTAGGCCTAATTTGGTGTTTTACGAATTCAAAAATAGATCATTTTCATTTAGTCACTTACAGTATGTGTAGGTATAGGCATTCATGCAATTTGGATGATGCATTGTCTGTATATTCTAAAATGATTTTATACAAATAGGTTTTGTCAGTACCACATTTAATTCAGAAATGATGGCTTAATAATAGAAATGGTGTCCGGTAGCCTACCTACAATAATGGCACTATCCCACTGGTTGCAATTGAAAACAATGCCGATCTTCTCTACACACGTGCATAGAATGACAAATAAAAAAATGCTACTGCTACTACAATCAGCGAAATGTAGGCTAAACTGACAACGGAGTGAAGAGCAGAAATCTCAACTAGCAAGTAAGTCGCAGCAATGAAGATGTGAGTGCGCGTTCACGCGAAGAGAGAATTCTACGCGCCATCGTAAAAACGCAACACCTAAATTTACTCGGGTCTGTCCACGGGACTTGTCGTCCTGCTTCTTGGCTGTTGGTCGAATCATTTTAGGTTTTAAAGCGGTCTCTGGTGGTGCATGATTACTGAGGTATAAAATTAACGGATGCTTCTGGGAGTCAGCCATGTTGACAGACGTCTAAATCTAGGGATAGTAAAAGGACTCATTCAAAGATATTTATAACTAATCCCTTTTTCGCTGTGACTCAGCTGAGTCTTCTTCTATGTCAAGGCGCTCCGCAAACAATCGTTTAAGTGCATGCCGCCACCTACTGTGCGGGAATGTAGGCACAGAGCAAGAGTGAGGTATTCTTATTTGGGTTTTATGGCGAACTACACTCAAAAGGTGTAGTGTCGCCCTCAACTGGACTGGGGGTAAAATAAATGACTAAATAAACATTCTAGCCAATGAGAGGGCAGATATGTGTGAGAACAACAAGCACAACTCCATTATAAAATTGTTTTTCTCCAAGTTTCCAAAATGCCACATGCGCCCACTTATCAGTAAATTCTTATCGACATAAACATGATGAAACTTAAATTCGATCAAATTAAACATGGTAGCAAATTAGACATTTAATTTGATGTTTTTTTATTTATTTTTATGTAACCTTTATTTAACTGTTGACCAAATTCGACATTCTCTCATTGACCTCCATAAAAAAATCCCCAATTCCACTGGTTAACACTGTACTTTCGCACTGATAGACTTTAGAGCGGACTCAAGCCTCTTGCTTCATCGCTGGTTATATCCAAGATGGGTTTATCTCTGTGCTTCTTAACTTGTGGGCCGGTCCAACCAGGAGAACTCAAAATGCAATCTATCAGCCAATAACATCTGTGGGGAGGAAATTCTTTGTAACATTCACTTTACAAACCCATCAGATTTTTCCTGGATATTTGATGATGTAGAACAGTGAAACACATTTTCTTTAACAATAGATATTTTTAAACCAAAACTGTAGAAGTGAAAAAACAACAGCCTCAAGAGTTCTAAGAAATGTTCAAAGCCAAAACATTATGGTCATGACAAAACCGATAAGACTTTTTTTAATGACACCGGTAGGTGGCTCCTTGTTCTGGTCTGGTTCTCTCTGGGGTGGTGATGATAATATGTCCAGCTTTTCAACAGCAGTGTCCACATGTATCTCTCCTAGAGGCTTCTACCAGTGCCCCCCTCCTCCACTACCTTTCCCTTTACTCCTTGTCTTCTCCTCTTCCTCCAGGTCAATGTCAGAATCACTCTCATTCTGACGCTCCTCCTCCTCAGGGTCATAGTTCAACTGTCGATTCCTCTGTCGCCTGCTCCTCCGCTCTCCCACCTCCACTCCCTCCCCACTCTCCCCTTGGTGATAGCGTGTGACGTGGTTCTTGAGGCTGATGTTGTGGTTAAAGCTCTAGACGCAGCGCTGGCATTTGAAGGGCCTCTCCCCAGTGTGGACGTGCAGGTAAGACTTCAGCTGGCTGAGCTGGGCAAAGGAACGCTGGCACACCTGACACCTAGCAGGAGCAGAACGTAATGGAAAACATTAATTTGCAGTCCACTTTCAGCTGATAATACAAACAAACAAAACAGACATTTCAGAGGGAGATGTGTTCAGTATCAAACTAACAGAGAATGCAGTATAAAACACCAACCTGAAGGATTTGTTGTCACTGTGGCTCAGCTTGTGCCTCTCAAGCTTGCTAAGTTGGGGAAATTCCTTGTAGCACATGTTACAAATGTCTCTTGGACACATGCTCTCTGAGATGGTGGTTCCGTTTCAAGATGTAAAATCCCATGGGGCATTTGGAGCACCTATAGTGCAACTTTTTGACCCGGTGGTCATCCTTCTCGTGTGTCCGCTTGTCTTCCCTGGCCTTGAATGGCTTGAGGCAGAACTTACAGTAGACATGCTCTTGATGGTGAAGCCTTTGGTGATGCTTGAGGCCAGCTTCATCCACACAGCGCTTCCCACAGACAGAACAGCTTGAACTTGTTCACACTGATGCCCCACACTGAGTAACGTTGAGATGAGGATGCCACAGTCAGGACAGAGAGGCCGTGAACGTTTGGAGTGCTCTCGACGGACGTGCTCCTCATAACTGCCGAGGTCGTTAAACCGCATGCAGAGTTTGTCAAACCCAACAGGCTCCTCAGGCTGGCCATCACACACACAGCTTCTTGTGTCGGCGTGGAGTGTAGGCTCGCTCGCGCCGTCTCTCTCGCGCTCCATCTCTCACACACACACACACACACACACACACACACACACAAACAGAATCTAAAGTCACCTCCGGCTCCACTGAGGGTTCCCACTCAGCATTAGCCTGCCGCTCCTCTCTGCTGGGCAGTCCCTTCATCTGTCTGTCTCTCATCTCCTTGCTCCTCCTCTAGGTGCAGAGCCCTTTCCTCCCTGTTGGGTGCAGTGTCTGCATCACTGTACTGTGGATCCTCAGTCACCAGAGAGCCAGTCAGCTCCAGTTCCCCCTTCTCAAACACCATGGCAGCCAACAGCTTCTTCTCTTCCTCGCTATAGGAGGCAACACTTCTAGTCTCCTGCTTCACAGACCCATTCCTTTCCATCCTCAGGGTACAACTGTCGTCTACGTCTCTGTATTCACGCGGAAGGACCACTGACACTTCATTCACCTAATTCAAATGAAAACAGAGATCAGTGTTACTGGCTACATAATGAAGTGTGTTTGACTTCATATGCATGCTGAAACTTATCTCATACAGCAGCATCATAACCTGTTCTCCGTGGTTCGACTCATCTGAGCTTCTGGGCTGAATGTTCACGCACTGGTCCTCCTCAATGGACGGACAACATTCTTCAGTGGCACTTCCCGTTCCCCAGACCTGAATGCAATTGAGCACATCTGGGACATCATATCTCGCTCCATCCACCAACGCCACGTTGCACCACAGACTGTCCAGGAGTTGGCGGATGCTTTAGTCCAGGTCTGGGAGGAGATCCCTCAGGAGACCATCCGCCACCTCATCAGGAGCATTCCTAGGCGTTGTAGGTAGGTCATACAGGCACGTGGAGGCCACACACCTCATTTTGACTTGTTTTAAGGACATTACATCAAAGTTGGATCAGCCTGTAGTGTGGTTTTCCACTTTAATTTTGAGTGTGACTCCAAATCCAGACCTCCATGGGTTGATAAATTGGATTTCCATTGATTATTTTTGTGTGATTTTGTTGTCAGCACATTCAACTATGTAAAGAAAAAAGTATTTAATGAGATTATTTCATTCATTCAGATCTAGGATGTGTTATTTTAGTGTTCCCTTTATTTTTTTTGAGCAGTGTATGTTCACTTTAACCGCAAGCAATTCAAAATGTTTGGCTTTGGTAATCGAGATAATTTCAGTGGTGTTAAACTCGGATTTAACATACATTGAAACCCAACCTCCTTTACTAATCCGATCAGTTCTAAAAACCGTGTACCCATCAATACAAATCGAGTTATTTGACACAGATTTCTTTAGCCAAGTTTCTGATAAAAACCATTACGTCTGCATTTGTCGTTTTGGCCCATATTTTAATCATGTCTATTTAAAAAATAAATATTCCTCTGATATTAACATGCAAGAGGCCAAAACCTGCTCTGTTTTTAAAATCATAGGGAGTCGGTAAAAAATTGCATGGTATCTACCGGCCCAGGGTTTGGTTACACATTACCAGAGATCATCAATAAAAGCACAACAATATATCTCAGTTGCCCAATACGTGAGGATTTGGCGGAGCCAGCACCATTGTCAATAAAACGAACTGAGTCTTTCGAAACAGAAAAAAGTAATTCAATAGTTTGAGATTTTGGAAGTATGCCATCAAGTGTAGGTCCAGTTGCGTTTGAGAGTGGTACAAATGTAATTGCAGAGAGAGACCAAGTTCCTAGTGGTATTGACATGATAGTCTCGTCGGAGTGTTTGCAAATTGAAGGGCATAAAGCGAAGATAATTCACTCACCCATTGATCATTCAGCCTATTTAATCCAGGATGTCATTGAGTAAAGAGCAGTAACAGATACATAATGCCGGTTTTTAGAGGTATTTCAGCACAGGTGTGCAGCGACCAGTAGACGTTGTGTATAACAAGGTAGATTTTCCCACCGCCCACGGTGCATCAGGTTTTCCAATCCGATAACCGCTTCTCCGCTCCTAGTCTTCAATGCGCACCTGCGCTCGCGTAACAGGCCTTGCGCGCAGACAGGCGCTCCTGACACGGCGAGCTCCAACTCCAGAAAGGTGTAATAAAAAATAAAGGCCTTCTCAATCCGAAATCTTTGTATAAGTAAATGTCGTAAAATAGAGACTGAGATATAAAAATAATAGTTGTTATATACAGCATCCACCTTCCCGTAAAAAGTATTTGCTTCTGTAAACAGGACCAGGGTCATTAAAACATAAAAACTCTTAAAACTCTGCTCTCACGTATCACACATACAAACGGACAGACTGATTGGCTACCATCTTGGATTCGTGCCACTGTAAATCTGGTAACATACATTCAAATTAGAGCAACATCATCACACATACACACACTCTCCCTTACTCACACACGCACCAGTGTACACTATATCATTTTCAATTAAACGTGTTGGTGAATGGTGATTGCAGCCTTCAATGCCAAGTACAATCTCTAGATGGGGTTATCATTACCCCTTACTGTAGCATTCTGTTCACTAAATGTTCATCACTGGATTAGAATGTTCCAAAGACTGAAACAAGGGTAGAGGATGGAGGGCTAGTGTGGAGGCGATTCCTTTTTTCCATTATGAGAGAAGACAAAATCCTTTTATTTTACCTTTCCTAGAATCCCAGGCCTCCCACTTGGTTTTTCCCTTCATGTCTAACATGCCTGGTTTGTCTGTGGAGAACAAGAGAGGACAGTATTTAGGACATCAGTGGTGACTGGTAAAAAAATGAAGAGAACTTCAGAGGAACCAGACCAGATTTAAGGTTAGGCTTTACGTTCTATTGGCCTACCAATACTAGTGTGGGTATCTGATATGGCCATTTTGGAAAGCAGTTTTCTGATATCTAGGAGATGAGCGCCCTATCTACCCAGAATTTGCAAAAATAATTGTTATTCTCTCCATATAATTGTAATGGTCCTTTCACTTGTGTATGTTCTGTACAATTATGTATTTCAATTAGCATGTTTTAAAATGCACAAAGAAAATTCCGTACCAATGTTGATGTCTGCAAATATGGCCTGCTTATACAGACCATACATGTCCAGCAGCTCCTGGTCTGAAGGTCTGGACTTCACCTTCTTCACATCATCTGCTACTCGCTCAAAAAGTTTCCTTTCTGCTACTCGCTCAGAAAGGAAACCCCCAAACGAATTTCTGTTCCACATGCAGTTTTAATAAAACAAAAACACTTTTTGGTTGTACATTCATTCAATCTCACTACAGTGTAATGTTAAGTTGGCCCAAAACCAACCAGAAGAAAGTTGACACTGTAAGATCATCTGGTTGTTTCAACTTTCTTCTGGTTGGTTTTGGGCCAACTTACACTGTAGTAAGATCAAATGAATGTAAGATCAAATGAATGTAAGATCAAAATAAAAAACGGGTGTGCAGTGCATTCGGAAAGTATTCAGACCCCTTCACTTTTTCCACATTTTGTTACGTTGCAGCCTTATTCTAAAATTGATTCAATAATTTCACCCCTCATCAATCTACACACAATACCCCATAATGACAAAGTGAAAACAGGTTTTTAGACATTTTTGCACATTTATAAAAAATGTAAAACAGATATCACATTTACATAAGTATTCAGACCCTTTACTCAGTACTTTGTTGAAGCACCTTTGGCAGCGATTACAGTCTCACGTCTTCTTGGGTATGACGCTACAAGCTTGGCACACCTGTATTTATTTATTTTATATTTATTTAACTCGGCAAGTTAAGAACAAATTCTTATTGTTACAATGACGGCCTACCCCAGCCAAAACAGGACGACGCTGGTCCAATCCTGTGCCGCCCTATGGGACTCCCAATCACAGCCAGTTGTGATACAACCTAGAATCGAACCGGGGTCTGCAGTGATGCCTCTAGCACTGAGATGCAGTGCCTTAGACCGCAGTGCCACTCGGGAGCCCCTGTATATTGGACCTGTGACTCTAGGTTTTTAATACAATCAGTTGGTTAGATTTATTTCCCCCCTTACTGAAATAGTTGTTCCTGTTCAAATGGTTTAGGTTGTCTTTTTTTTATCAAGTTTCCTAACCCTGACAGTCATTCTGAATGTAGGTTGCGGGTGAATAAAAATTCCAACTGTTGGATATCTTAACTCTGGCTGGATTACAATAAGAACTACACATCACTTTGCAAGCCACCAAAATGTGACTTGCATGCCTAATGTGGCCTGTAAACCAGGAGTTTCTTAGCACCACTGTGTTAGGGTAAAACGAGGCAATCAAAGTAAGGCCTTATGATAAGTGTAATGTATTGTCAAGTTTAATTTTATTTATTTATTCGTTTATTTTACCCCTTTTTCTCCCCAATTTTGTGGTATCCAATTGGTAGTAGTTACAGTCTTGTCTCATCGCTGCAACTCCCGTACGGACTCGGGAGAGGCGAAGGTCGAGAGCCATGCGTCCTCCGAAACACAACCCAACCAAGCCGCACTGCTTCTTGACACAATGTCCATCCAACCCGGAAGCCAGCCGCACCAATGTGTCGGAGGAAACACTGTACACCTGGCGACCTGATCAGCGTGCACTGCGCCCTGCCCGCCACAGGAGTCGCTAGTGCGCGATGAGACAAGAATATCCCTGCCGGCCAAACCCTCCCTAACCCGGATGACGCTGGGCCAATTGCGCGCCGCCCCATGGGCCTCCCGGTCGCGGCCAGCTGGTCAAGTTTAATTTTAATGATAACATTCACCTAGGAACTTATTTGGTGAAAGCCACAGGCCTTTAAAATGAAAGAATTCAACAACAATGTCTCTGTCACTAACAAATATAGTCATGGGTGGTAACTCTACCATTCCCTCAAAAAGAAAAGTCACCATTTGAAATATGCAAATTAGGCTTTAAACCCAAAACAGTGTAACAGTGTTTTTGTTTAACACTAATAGGAGTTAACTCTTGATCAACACTAGTGTTGAACAGAAATAACACAGAGTTCATTATCTCATAGTGTTACATTTGAGTAACACTGACAAGTTTAATGCAGTGTTCATTTTTTACACTTTCGGAGTGTTACATTTAAGTGTTATAAAAAAAGTACTTTTTACACTCTATAGTGTGGGACCATATGTACTCTGAGATGGTGATAAAATTAACTCTTTAAGTGTTGATTTAACGATGCAAAATGTGCTGTGTACATAGTGGGAGCAGCACAGCAACAACATTATTGCTTAATTATAATAAGTAGTACATGCAATGTTTCATTCTAATAGGTTACAGTAGCCTAGCTATTATTGGTCTTGGAATCGTGACAGCACTGCATACTTAGTCTGTAGAAACATTAATATTTGATCTCAAGGGCCTCTGTTGATGACGGCAGCTGGTATCCAATACACCTCAGCATCCTTGCGCATAATTCCGAGATGGCTAGCAAATCAAGCTCTAAATGTCATACGCATTTAAAACAATACACAGGCATGACTCAGTAAATAGAGAACATAACGGTAAACCTAGTCTATATGTGTATGTACAAGCCTACCTACCACCAGCTACCACATCAGTCGGCCAATCGCATCTCTTACAAAAACGTAGGCCTAACCCCGTTATCTAGATCGACTCATCAATTAGATAGAAGATGTGTACGCCTAGTGTGCAGGGAAAACATAGCCTACCTGAAGAGACATCTCGCAAAGTTAAACTCCGTAGGCTAATGTAGGTAGTATTAGCCCAAAGTGTCCTCTCGGATGTGTGAATAGCTCTGACTGCAGCTGTAACAGACTGGGAGCTTACAGTAAATATCGGTCAACGCCTCGGGAGTCGGGACCGCAGTGGGGTGGATAGACAGCTGATTGGCTGACCAAACATTCTGAGACGCGGCGCGTAAAGGACGCTAAAATAAAATGAGATTTAATAAGGACACTTGCATCAATGCAAGTCAATATTGGATTTTTCGCGTTTCATGACCAAATCATACGGTATAAAATTGATTGTGTAGCTCAATGAATATTCTAATATAGGGACAATTCACATGGATTGAATTTGTGGCATGTTTAGCATTTGGAGGCAGTGTTAGGTAAAACTAAATATATTTTGTAATTTGGATGTAGAAACAGTGATTGATGGAGGATGAGAGATGGTAGGCTACCATCCTACTGGAGCTCAGCTGGACTCCGTTCAGTTTTAATTCAGCAGTTTGTGGTTCTTCTGATTCAGAAGTTTGTGCATCTGAGAGTCTGATTCAGGAGACTGAAGGCTTGGTAGCATGGGTCATATGGTTTGTAGCAAATGTTATTAATTGGTTTTTTGTTTTTTCTTAGTAAATTGTCAATATAATATTAGAAGATTGTTTGGTGGCCCTTTGCTCGCGGCCAAATTGATTAGCTCTATGCGCGTTTGAAGGGCGCGGCTATGTTGAAACGTCATCAACCGCAGACATACAATATGGCTGCGCCCGTGGACAGAGCACATTAGTTGTGTGCACTGACCTACAACTGCTTTTTTATTGTTATAATTGAGGTAAAAACCCGACGACTGTGGGTATATAAGTAACTATGGCAGCTTGTCAGCTCGATATGTTAAATTTAGGTTTGTTTGCTAACTTGTTAAAACTACTCGCTATATCTATAGACATGCTGGGAAATGTGTCTGTCGCTGAATAACTAGTTAGCCAGCCAGCTAAGTGATGTGTAGTAGTGATTGAGGGGGAAACATTGTTACAGGGCAAACTTACTACCTTTACATACAGGTTAGAGGACCACAGTACAGAGGCCTTATTTTACTTTATCTGACGATGTAATCTGATTACAGATCTACCCCTATGATCTACCCTCATAGCCAAAGGCTGTAGTGATACTTGTAGTTTTTTTGGTGTTAGTTTTTATGGCAAAGGTTGTACTGTGCTAACAGGGTTTAAGCCCCACCCCGGCATCATCCCTCAATCACTACTGTGAATTAACATTCAAGGAGTCTACCCCACAGAACTAGAGCAATAGATTATATTTATATGCTACCCTGCTGGTAAATGTGAAAACATGTGGGAGTTGAGTCAGCAGTTCATGTGAATTCCTCCTGTCTTCACTCCAGATAAAGATGGCCACTCCAGGCAAAGTGTCGAAAAAGGAGCGGAAGAAGCAGATCCCAGCTAAGACGTCCCTGAACTCCCCCTACAGACTGCAATGGAGCCCGCTGCAGAGTGATGATGTACACTTCATCCTGGACACTCTGAAGAGCAAACTGTCAGCAACTGGCCTGGAAAAGAAAGAGGTGAAAGGCTTTCGACAGTGGGGGAAAAAGAGAAATAAGAACCCACCTACAGGACATGACTCGGTAACTGAGCCCCCACAGATACCCCTCGACACTGTAACACCGGAACGTCCTGTTAAACCCAGAGAGCAAGGCTGGACTGACGTAGCCGCTAGGAGGCAGCTGGCCATCGGCATCAACGAGGTCACCAAGGCTCTGGAGAGGAACCAGCTCCGGCTGATGCTCGTGTGCAAGTCGGTCAAACCGCCGCACATGACGAGCCACCTGATAGCGCTGTGCCGGACGCGGGGCGTGGCGGCATGCCAGGTGCCGCGTCTCAGTGAGAGTGTGGCGGGACTGCTGGGGCTGAAGTGCGTCCTGGCACTGGGATTCAGACGAGGGGACAGGAACGAGGATGGGACGTTCTCCGACATTGTGGAAGCCATTGTACCCAGAGTGCCTGCTCTGCAGGTTGCCTGGATACCAAGCCCTCCCAGTGGAAAAGGTGCAACAGTTGAGGGGCAGGTAGGAGAGGAAGAGGGAACAGCTGAGGGGCAAATGGAGATGGGACAGGAGACAAGAGGCCAAAAACGGAAAATTGAAGACATTTCTCCAGACATTACAGAATGTCCATCCTGCGTACTTCAGCCTCTTAAAGTGAAAAAGATTATCCCGAACCCCTCTAAAATACGGAAACCAAAGACTAAGAAAAAGTAGAAGAAATGTATGTACAAAAGATGACATGAAACGGTAGTGTAGGCAGCCCTGGATGCTGATTGGAGGTGGAGGTCTCTGCTGACAATCTGGAGGAAACACTCCCCAAATCCCATGGAGGACTTAAATGAAATAAATTAGACAGCACACTCAGATGTATCTTTTAAAGTCTAGATGAGTTTATTCCATCATGCTGGTATAGCTTGCGTGAGTATTTGAAACATATTCAGTATTTGGATGAGAGGTCCTGTCTAAACGCTGCTGGTTCTAATTCCTCTTTTCTTTTACAGCCTGCCAAGGAGTTCAATAAAAATACTGTTTTTCAGTTAGAGAAAGGTGTGTGTCATTTCAAAACTACACATTTTGATATTATATATATTTAAAAAAAAGTCTTAAATAAGGCAAGGACTTTGGGTGCTCTCACTAGGGGTATCTGCATTGTATCAAAAACTGTCTCATGCTCAAATTCAAACAAGTTGAAGTATACATCCACAACAGACCCAACACTCAAGGCGCCCCTGGGACTAGTAAACACATGGCTGATTCAGATTCACGGTTTTGGGGATCAGTTCTATTTCAGCCATCTTTATTTGGATGCCCAGTGTTCTGTGCCATTGACATAGGTCGTCTTCCCTTGCTCAGACGTTAAATGCATCAACCAATGGTTGCGTGCCGCCGGGCACCAGATTGCTATAACGTGGTTAGCTGATACGCAAAATACCTATCCAGGCATTGTAAGATCTGGCATGTATCAGCAACGTCTGAGCAGAGGAGCCTGACCCTTACCTTGGTTTGGGCACAGCCCCAGACCACGTTCACAGAGCCACACCTCAGAAACGCTTAAAGCAAGTAACTCCCCACGAGGGCAGCGTAAGAATGAGAACTATACATCTGCTCTTTCCATGACAAACTGACTTGGTGAAAGCTATGATCCCTTATTGATGTAACTTGTAAATCGGCTTCAATCAGTGTAGATGGTGAGGAGACAGGTTAAAGACAGTTTTAAGCCTTGAGACATGGATTACGTATGTGTGCCATTCAGAGGGTGAATGGGCAAGACAAAAGATTTAAGTAACTTTGAACAGGGTATGGTAGTAGGTGCCAGGAACTGCAAAGCTGCTGGGTTTTCACTCTCAACAGTTTCCCCTGTGTATCAAGAATGGTCCCCTACCCAAAGGACATCCAGCCAACTTGACAACTGTGGGAAGCATTGGAGTCAACATGGGCCAGCATCCCTGTGGAATGCTTTTGACACCTTGTAGAGTCTATGTCCCGACGATTGAGGCTGTTCTGAGGGCGAAAGGGGCTGCAACTCAATATTAGGAAGGTGTTCTTAATGTTTGGTACATTGTATTTTCCCCATGTAAACAAAAAAGCATTTTCCCCCATGTACACAATCAACTAACTCAGTTTCTCATTGACAGGGACACTTGTATATCTAACTGTAGTAACCATGATGACATCAGCAAACAGAACAGCTGTTCTCTCTCATCACAGGTTCCTTCATGTGCTGGATCATACACAAGGAGCTACCTGATACTCCAACCCAATACCTTTATTTATAGGTGAAGATGTCAGTTTGATTTTTAAGGGGCTTTAACAAATACTGACAGACATGGGAGGAATGGTGACAGAACACACACATAAGCACAATCCTAAATATCAGAATTGTGCCAGGGAAAGAAATTGGGACCTTTTTAAAATAATATGCTGTTAGCTACACAAACACACACACAAAAATAAAAACTATAACAGTTGTAAAATAATAAAATTCCCATCCTGCATTTTATGTTTCTCAAACACTCAGATATTGAAAAACCTAAATACACAAATAATCGATATATAAAATGCACCTGGGGTTGTTAAGGAGCCTTTCACTCAGTTAAGAACTTAACATTTGTGCTTCAAATACCTTCTTCCTCAAAAATCCCTAGAATCCCCTCCCCTTCTAACCGTTCATAGGAACACCAAAGTCAATAACATCTACGCTAGTTGAATCTTTCCTCTCCCACACTACAGGAATAAATATGTTCTGGCATTAAATGTACAGGTTACTACATTTCTGCACTGTCCAACAAACACAGTTACCAATGCACCTTTTTGAATAAAACAAGAAAAACATTTTGGATGCAAGTCTTCCTTCTCTTCATGTAGTGTGTGTGTACTGTACAAGAGTCTGTCTCAGGCAGAGCATGACTTCACATTCAGGATGTTGATGGTTAAAAAGAGTTATGAGTTCCGGGTGAGCAGAGAGAATGTTCTCCATGATAAAAATTATCCAGGAGAGATGCTCAAAGTGATGCACACCTCCCGATCACTTTGATTGTTGTCATTGTCTTCTTCTAGTTTGGGACTACCTGTGTGTCCAGGTAGAGCGATGTTAGGGGTCAAAGAAGACCTTTGACCTCTGAGTGTGTAGCAGTCACAGACAGACCAGTTATTGAAGAACAAGGCCAACCTGAAACAGAGCGACAGAGATAGAAACATAATTAGAATTATTGACTGATTTCCCATTATGAAATCCTTTCACAGCACACCCAGGAATACACCCCACCTTGTTGACACACACACACACGCCTCACCATGTCGGGGTCCATGGGGGGACATTTCCAGTTAAAGAGGTAATACTGCAGGTTGCCGTCTCCGATGCCAAATTTGAGCTTCTCCAGAAACACCTTGTTCTCCATCAGGTCCAGAGCATTAAACACATCAAAGCCTTTCTGTGGGACACACAAACACACACCATTTAGATGGACGTGATCGTAGTTGTGTTGAACCTTTGTATTTATGTTGGAAAGAGTGTGTGTGTGTGTGTGTGTGCAGTACCAGTTTGGCCAGTATGAGAGTGTCATTCATCAGGTCCAGTAGTGGAGTGTGTGTGTGAACGCTGTAGAAGGAGTAAGCAGCCTTTAGACTTCTGTGCTGTGGATGGTGCATCACTGTGGAGGGCAGGGTGTAGAAACTAGTGAAGTCTGTCAACACACCACCAGCACCCTGAGGGTAAACACAGAATAGCAAATTAAAAGTACTCAGATGTCAGTATCTAATTATATTGAACAAAAATATAAATGCAACATGCAACAATTTTACTGAGTTACAGTGCATATAAGGAAATCAGTCAATTGAAATAAATTCCTTAGGCCCTAATCTATGGATTTCACATGAATGGGCAGGGGCGCAGCCATAGGCCCACCCACTGGAAAGCCAGAGCCAGCCAATCAGAGTTTTTCCCCACAAAAGGGCTTTATTACAGACAGAAATATTCCTCAGTTTCATCAACTGTCCGTGTGGCTGGTCTCAGACGATCCCTGAGGTGAAGAAGCCGGATGTGGAGGTCCTGAGCTGGCGTGGTTACACGTGGTCTGCGGTTGTGAGGCCGAATTCTATAAAACGACGTTGGTGGTGGCTTATGGTAGAGAAATTAACATTAAATTATCTGGCAACAGCTCTGGTGGACATTCCTGCAGTCAGCATGCCAATTGCACACTCCCTTAAAACTTGAGACATCTGTGGCCTTGTGTTATGTGACAAAACTGCACCTTTTAGAGTGGCCTTATATTGTCCCCAGCACAATCAGCTTCTTGATATGCTACACCTGTTAGGTGGATGGATTATCTTGGCAAAGGAGAAATGCTCTCTAACAGGGATGTAGACAAGTTGGGCACAATATGAGAGAAATACGCTTTTTGTGAGTATGGAAGATTTCTGTGATCTTTAAATTTCAGCTAATGAAAATATTTTTGTTCAGTATATCCATCTAATTATCTAATTGAACAGACAAAAAGACAGACCCCTACCTCCACTACAAATGTGTCTATGATGTTGTCCTGAGGGAGGAACCAGTGTGCCACCTCCTCCTCGCCCATAGAGGGCGCCAGCTGGAAACGTCTCATGTGTTTCTGCAGCAGCTCCGTCACCTGACGCACGTCACGCCTCTCCATCACTCGCAAGCCAGGGGTCTTAGTGCTCTACAGAGCCGGAGAGAAAGGGGAGTTATACACATACACCCAACATCACACGTCTCACACAGGCCTGTAACCATAAAGCAAAGTTTATTAGCCCTGTCAGCTCGGGGAAAAGTGTCTTGCTCAGTGAAGGAGAGATGTGATAGATGGTGAAAGTGTAACATTGTGTGTGTTCTTACGTCTGGTAGTCTGTACAGTTTCATGGTTCTCTGCAGCGTCATGTTTCTGCTCAGGTGAGAGAATTTCACCTCCACCAGCTTCCTGGGGTTCAGAGAACGATGCCAGTACCTGTTCACAAAACACAACACTCCTGTTACATACTCTAGTTACAGTCAACTTACTACAGTTAGAATGCATAACTTAAGTTGCCTATGTATTCTTATTATGTTTGGACAAATTCATGAATTGTGTCTGTGTACCTGCAGGTAGACACAGGTTTGGGTAGTACCACTCCTGCCGTGTAGACGGCCTGGAATATACCCTCCAAGTTAACCCTTCGTGTGATCTCCCTGATCAGAACTGGAGCCACACGCTTTGAACGTAATTTCTTATGAACACACAGGAAGTTGATCTCAACCATTTTCTTTAAGCTGGAGAGAGGGAGGGAGGAAAACGTGTGCATCAAGTTCAGCACTGACATGCACCTGTCCACGACGTTGTTGATGTGTGATTAGAGCGTGTGTTTAGGGCGTGTGTGTGTGACTCACGTGTCGTAGATGTGGATATCAGCAGGAATGGCACTGATGAAACCGACCAGTTTCTTATTGGAGGAAACCCTCACCCCACAATGCCACTGGGGCAACCAGCCTGGAGGACGCAACGCCCTGAAAGAGAGAGAAAGAAAGAAGAGAAGGAGAGAGAGGGGGAGAGAGAAAGAAGAGAAGGAGAGAAAAAGGAGAGAGAGGGTGAGAGAGGAGGAGAGACACATAAGGAAGCAGAGTAGTTTAGACAGAGGCCAAACACAAACAGTTTAACAATCTAAGTAGAGTATGGATTTGACTTACCATTTGAGAAAGCTGGGTGAGTAATCAAATCTAAACATGTTGTCATCATCCTCCACATAGTTCTCATTCAACAAGGTGTACAACTCTTTCAGCTGAGAGAGAAAGAGAGTCTTAGTAAAGTCTTCTGACTGCACGACTTTGATGTCTGGTGGCAATGAATATAAACTTTTTAACACAAAGAAACATACACACTCACCACGTCAGCGTTGCTGAGGTCCAGAGTGTCCCACATAAAGCCCTGTGGTAGAGAGTAGGGCTCCTGTCTGATGTTGTCCTTGTCAGCCTCGATGGGCCCATGGCTGGTTACAACCTCATCTGCCAAAACACAACCAGCCAATCACAACCAACCAGCCAGCCAATCACAACCAGGGGACTTGAGGAAATACAGCCATTGTGTTTTCTTACTATAACAATGTGCTTAACTTTTCTCTGATTGTGGGAGTACTGTATCTGTACATATTTACAGGGCCTATAGAAAGTTTACACCCCCTTGAACTTTTTTTGCGTTACAAAGTGATCTTGAAATAGATTTGTCTTTTTTTTGTCATTGATCTATACAAAATACTCAAAATTCTACACATTTTTACAAATGAATAAACATTTTATACTTAGTCTTTTCAGCCCCCTTGTTTAGGCAAGCCTAAATTAGTTCAGAAGTAAAATGTGGCTTAACAAATCACATACGTTATATGGACTCACTCTGTGTGAAATAATAGGGGTCGACATGATTTTTGAATGACTACTCCTTCCTCTGTCCCCCATACATAAAACATCTGTAAGGTCCCTCAGTGAAGTATTGAATTTCAAGCACAGATTCAACTACAAAAGACCAGCAAACTTTTTGAAAGCCTCATAAAGAAGGGCAGTGATTGATAGATGGGTAACAATAACAAATCAGACATTGAATATATCTTTAAGCATGGTCAAGTTAATAATTATGCTGTGGATGATGTATTAAACCACCCAGACACATCAAAGATGCAGCAGTCCTTAACTGAGCTGCAGGACAGGAAGGAAACTGCTCAGGGACGTCACAATGAGGCCATTGGTGATGTTAAAACAGCTATAGCGTTCAATGGCTGTGATGGGAGAAAACTGAGGATGAATCAACAACATTGTAGTGACTCCACAATAATGACCTAAATGACAGAGTGAAAAGAAGAATACAAATATACAAAATACAAATATTGTAAAACATGCATATGTATGCAACAAGGCACTAAAGTAATACTGCTAAAAAAACACAGCAAAGGAACACACTTTTTGGCCTAAATGAAAAGTCTAATGTTTGGGGCAAATTCAACACAACACTGAGTAACTGCCTCCTTATTTTGGTGGTGGTGTCTGCGTCATGGTATGGGTATACTTTACATGGGCAAAGACTTCCGTTTCTTTTCATCCTGAAAAACTCAGGAGGGAGCTAATCCCAGGCAAAATCCTAGAGGAAAACCTGCTTCAAGCTGCTTTACACCAGACACTGGGAAAGGAATTCATCTTTTAGCAGGACAATAACCTACAACACAAAGCCAAATCTACACTGGCATTAGTGACCAAGAAGACAGTGAATGTTCCTGAGTGACCAAGATAGTTTTGACCTAAATCTCTTGAAAATCTATGTCAAGACTTGAAAATTGCTGTCTAGCCATGACCCCCACACCGTGACAGAACTTGAAGAATGTTGAAAATAAAATGGGCAAATATTGCACAATACAGGTGTGCAAAGCTCTTATGAAACTTACCCAAGAAGACTCACAGCTGTAAATGGCTGCCAAAGGTGTTTCTAACATGTATTGACTCAGAGGACTAAATACTAATCTAATCAAAGTATATTAGTATTTAATTTTTTCAGCCCGCCTGGTGTTCAACATTCCCAAGTTCTCCCATGTCACCCCGCACACTCCACTGGCTTCCAGTCGAAGCTCGCATCCACTACAAGACCATGGTACTTGTCTACGGAGCAGCAAAAGGAACTCTCCTTGCCGTTAGGCTAGGCTCAAATCCTGTACCCCAACCCGAGCACTCCGTTCTGCCACGTTTGGTCTCTTGTCCCTCCCACCCCACGGGAGGGCAGCTCCCCCTCAGCCCAGTCCAAAAATAAATGCCTCCTTACTAGCTCTGACTAAGCTGATAGTAAGTACATTTTTCCTGAAAGTAGCTATGACTGTGATATGTGGTTGTCCCACCCAACTATCTTAAGATGAATGCACTAACTGTAAGTCACTCTGGATAAAAGCATCTGTTAAATGACTCAAATGTACATTTATATGAATATATCTATATTTTAAAACATTCTTCCACTGAGTATTTAGCGTAGATCATAGACAAGAAAATCACTAATAAATCAATTTTAATCCCAATTTGTAACAAAATGTGAAAAAATCCAAGGGGGTGTAGACTTCTATAGGCCCTGTATGTGTAGTTTAGTAAAAGTGTGTGATCGAGTGTGTATGTCTCACTCACTGTGTGTGTCCCTACTCACTGAGTTTAGGTACTGGCTGTGTGTCCCAGAACTGGTACTTGTGTTTGGTGGCCTCGTCGATGCTCTTAGCTGGTCCCTGGCAGGACAGCAACTCCATGGCTCTCTGGATGTCCTGCAGCTTCTGCATGGGCAGCCCTGGGTTCTACACACAGGTGAGAAGGTTAGAACACACACATGAGAGAGGAGAGAGGAGAGAGGAGAGAGAGAGAGAGAGAGAGAGAGAGAGAGAGAGAGAGAGAGAGAGAGGAGAACGGGGCAAAATCCCAAATGGACCCCTTACAACCTATGCACTTGTGGAGATCTGAGAGGATTTGATTGGTATATGAAATATGGTGCAACTTCCACTTAGCCTCTCTCAGGACAAGGTGGCGCTATTACCATATTGCTTAAACCTGTCAAATCCAGTCAGATCTCCACAAGTGCATAGGGCTTGATTTGGGATTGGGCCAGAGCAAGAGGGGGAGAGAGAGCGGTTAGTCACCTTTATCTCCTGTGAGTCTGAGGCAGAGTCTGACTTGGCCCCTCCAGAGCTTGGCTTCTCTTTCTTTCTCTTCTGTTTCTTCTTCTTCTTCTTAGCCCCCAAGTCTCCCCCCGGACTCCTACACACACACACACACACACACAGATTTGATAGCTTGCTGGCTACATCTCTGCTCTGGAGTAAAGGTTAGCTGGTACTATTGTCATGCTGAATAATTAAAGTCAGGCTAAAATGGGGCCAGATTATGCATACCCCATTTGAGTTGCCGGACATGTATAAATCCACGAGTACCGCTGTAGGCTATAGTTGGTATACCTCAGTGGGTGTAACCGGAGCAGAGTAGCAATCACTGTTTTACGTCTAGCCTGCTGCTGTAACGTCAGAGAGGGACAGCCAAGGATATGCGCTGCTGTTTGCTAGCAAATGCGCCAGCAGTATAAAACAAAATAAGCCATTTAGTTAGATAAATATCAATTTAGTTTATGCCATTCCATTGACAATTGCTTTAAATGCAAACAAGTCAATCCTACAGGCTACTCACATGCTAAACTGGCAATTTAGCTAGCTGGCCAGTTAGCTTGCAATAACTACACAACGCCTAGCACGCCGAGTCTCATTCATTCAAATGAAAAGCTACTAAGCTAGCTTTCATTTATATGGCTACATTGCCATGACATCCACTAGCCAGCAGAATTACAATACACTTGCTACTCAGACGACAGAGGGCCATCATCACATAAAAACATTATGTGATAGAATTGACGAACAGGGCATATATGGTCCTTGGTCGTAAAAACACTAACGTTAGATGTATGCGCGAGCTCATTATCCAAAGAAACTCATCCACCCCCTACACAGGACTGAGCCACCGGAGCGTGGACGCGTGCTGCCCCGGACTGCTGCGTTTTGTGTCTGGTTGGTGAAGCCGAGCCTCACCCTTGCATGTGTTCATTCTCCTCCTCGTTATCGCCATCTATTCCGCAGGTGTCCTGGTCGTCCAGCTCCAGGCTCTGCTGACTGGCTGCGGACTCGCTATCTTCCGCCATCATGGATGAAAACCTATATATATATATATATATATATATATATTTAAAAATATATATATGCTGAATGAACAGGAGACAGGGAGGGATGGGAAAAACAAAGAGGTTAGTCGGCAATAGCGCCATCCAGTGGCCAATCTCATCGCAGCACGTTTGCAGAGCAGTAGGCTAAATTCCCAAATCACATCGAAACAAGGAGAGGTCAGTGATACACTACATGACCAAAAGTATGTGGACACTTGCTTGTCGAACATCTTATTCCAAAAGCATGGGCATTAATATGGAGTTGGTCCCCCTTTGTTGCTATAACAGCCTCTACTCTCCTTGTTAGGCTTTCCACTAGATGTTGGAACATTGGTGCAGGGACTTGTTTCCATTCAGCCACAAAGGCATTAGTGAGGTTAGGCCTGGCTCGCAGTCGGCGTTCCAATTCATCCCAAAGGTGTTCGATGGGGTTGAGGTCAGGTGCCCTGTGCAGGCCAGTCAACTTCTTCCACACCAATCTCAAAACATTTCTGTATGGACCTCACTTTGTGCGCGGGGGCAATGTCATGCTGAAACAAGAAGGGAAGGCCCTCAAATGGTTGCCACAAAGTTTGAAGCACAGAATCGTCTAGAATGTGATTGTATGCTGTAGCGTTAAGACTTCCCTTCTCTGGAACTAAGGGGCCTTGCCCGAACCATGAAAAACCACCCCATACCCTTATTCCTTCTCCACCAAACTATACAGTTGACAAAACATTCGGGCAGGTAGCATTCTTCTCCTGGCATCTGCAAAACCCAGATTCGTCTGTCGGACTGCCAGATGGTGAAGCGTAATTCATCACTCCAGAGAACACGTTTCCACTGCTCCAGAGTCCAATGGCTGCGAGCTTTACACCACTCTAGCCGACGCTTGGCATTGCACATGGTGATCTTAGGCTTGTACGCGGCTGATCGGCCATGGAAACCCAGCTCCGGACAAACAGTTCTTGTGCTGACGTTGCTTGCAGAGGCACTTTGGAACTTGGTAGTGAGTGTTGCAACCAAGGATAGATGTGCTTCAGAAATCCAGTTCTGTGAGCTTGTGTGGCCTTCCACTTCGTGGGTGAGCCGTTGTTGCTCCTAGACGTTTCCACTTCATAATAACAGCACTTAGAGTTGACCGGGGCAGCTCTAGCAGGGCAGAAATTTGACGAACTGACTTGTTGGAAAGGTAGCATCCTATGACAGTGCCATGTTGAAAGTCACTGAGCTATTCAATAAGGCCATTCTACTGCCAATGTTTGTTTATGGAGATTGCATGGCTGTGTGCTCGATTTTATACACCTGTCAGCAACAGGTGTGGCTGAAATGGCCAAATCCACTCATTTGAATGTGTGTTCACAAACTTTTGTATATACGATACCAGTTAACATTTTGGACACATCTACTCATTCAAGGGTTTTTCTTTATTTTGACTATTTTCTACATTGTAGAATATTAATGAAGACATAACTATGAAATAACACCTATGGAATTATGTAGTAACCCCCAAAAATGTCAACAAATAAAAATATACTTTATATTTGTGATTCTTCAAAGTAGCCACCCTTGCACACTCATGGCATTCACTCAACCAGCTTCATGAGGAAGGCTTTTCCAACAGTCTTGAAGGAGTTCCCACATATGCTGAGCACTTGTTGGCTGCTTTTCCTTCACTCTACAGTCCAACTCTTCCCAAACAATCTCAATTGGGTTGAAGTCGGGTGATTGTGGAGGCCAGGTCATCTGATACAGCACTCCATCACTCTCCTTGGTCAAACAGTCCTTACACAGCCTGGAGGTGTGTTTTGGGTCATTGTCCTGTTGAAAAACAAATTATAGTTTCACTAAGCGCAACTCAGATGGGATGGCATACTGCTGCAGAATGGTGTGGTAGCCATGCTGGTTACGTGTGCCTTGAATTCTAAATAAATCACAGACAGTGTCACCAGCAAAGCACCCCCACACATCACACCTCCTCCATACTTCACGGTGGGAACCACACATGGAGTTCATCCGTTCACCTACTCTGTGTCTCACAAAGACACGACTGTTGGAACCAAAAATCTCAAATGTAGACTCATCAGACCAAAGGACACATTTCCACCGATCTAATGTCCATTGTTCGTGTTTCTTGGCCCAAGCAAGCCTCTTCTTATTGGTGTCCTTTAGTAGTGGTTTCTTTGCAGCAATTGGACCAGGAAGGCCGGATTCACGCAGTCTCCTCTGAACAGTTGATGTTGAGATGAGTCTGTTACTTGAACTCTGTGAAGCATTTATTTGGGCTGCAATCTGAGGTGCAGTTAACTCTAATGAACTTACCCTCTGCAGCAGAGGTAACTCTGGGTCTTCCTTTCTTGTGGCGGTCCTCATAAGAGCCAGTTTCATCATAGCGCTTGATGGTTTTTGCGACTGAAATGTTCCAGATTGACTGACCTTCATGTCTTAAAATAATGATGGACAGTTGTTTCTCTCTGCTTATTTCATCTGTCCTTGCCATAATATGGTCTTTTACCAAATAGGGCTATCTTCTGTATACCACCCCTACCTTTTAACAAGGCACACATGTTAATGGAAATACATTCCAGGTGACTACCTCATTAAGCTGGTTGAGAGAATGCCAAGAGTGTGCAAAGCTGCCATCAAGGCAAAGGGTGAAGAATCTCAAATATAAAATATTTTTATTTGTTTAAACATTTTTTGGTTACTACATGATTCCATGTGTTTTGACATCTTCACTATTATTCTACAATGTAGAAAATAGTAAAAATAAAGAAAAAGCCTTGAATGAGTAGTAGGTGTGTCCAAACTTTTGACTGGTACTGTATAGCATAGATCAAACGTTTCCATCATATATTAAAAAAAAAACATCAACATTGCCACGCTATGGAGCTGATAAGGGAATTTATATGTTTAAAGGTAATGACTAAACAATTCCACCCTGAAACGTAATTATAACATTATGTAACATATATAATGAATAATTAGACAAACGTAACTATTAGTAATTATTAGATTCTGTAACATGTATAATGAATTAGAATGATAAACTTCAGTCTAATAAGGTTTGGTCGAGACAAGTAGAAATGTGTGTGTGACTAAGAAAATACCAAGAACAATTAAACTCTGTATGACCTGACCTGGCTAGAACTCTGAGAAACTTACGGCAGGAAAGGGAGTCCCATCAATGTCCCTCTAATCTCAGGGGAATGGAACTGCCAGCGTGGTAGTGATAAACAGTGGTGAGAACTATGGGGAAGGATACATCCCACCTACTGTTTGTGTGTAGGTATGTGCGTAAGTAGGGAGGGAGTGAGTTATAAAATGACATGTTCTTTTTATTTTGACTTTAGAACGTTCTCGTGAATAAACTTTACGGAGTCTTTGCCTAATTATTATTAAACCCAGTGTCTTACAAACCTTGGGGATTGGTCAAAGCTTGTTGTTAGTTATTATCATTGGGCTGGAACATTTTCGTGACAGGAGCGCGTCTGTCAGCTACTGAATTCAGGGGGAAACGGCTGAGCTGCAGGTTCTCTGGCCATTATGTCCCGATGGTGGGTTGATATGCTGCTCCCTTAAATCCGCCCGTTAGTAACTGCCAACCGGGAAAGCCTTGAGGGGGGAGTCAGGTTCTCCCAGTCAGCAAGATGTTGATTGATTTTCTGTCTATATACAGGTACGTCAAAAGGAGCATGAAATCTGACAAGCCTAATGGAAACGAATAGGTCAATCATAAGGGAATGAAAAGCTTTACCATAATTCGGTGTGGCTCAGTAATGTAGAACATGTAGCCATGACTATTGCTCTAGTTATCAGATACATTAACAAAAACCATAAGAGCAGAACGTGAACCATGCATCTGGATACAGTCTAATCCTGAAGCTTGCACACATTTGACATTGATCTACAGAGGATGACTCAATTGTTCTCCTTAATTCTACTACACTCAAACTTGCTCTATAGTCTCTAGACTAGTGCTAAACAATACACAGAAGATGCAGAAGTCCAGTTTGTCTCTTTATTCAGAATAATAAGCGTAAATTATAATACAAGCAACCAGTTAAGACATTCAGAATGGATGGAACAGTAACATACAGTACTCTTCCAGAGTGGTAACTATGGTGATGGAGTACAGAGAGAGAGAGAGAGAGGACGAGGGGTCATTCACAACACTAGCTCACATGTCAACATGTAGAGGAGAGAACTATATACACTGTAATGCCTCAGATGTCATATGCTGTCACACACACACACGACCTGCAGTATATTGTCTGCACGCACAGATATGAACACTCAGGCACATGCTTGCGCAGAAAGACATGACTACACACTGGCACACAGAGGCAGATGCAAAAATCAATAAACAATCTAGCTATGGTCACACAGCATCCTCCCTTTGTGACTGAGGAGAGGTGAGAGGGGGTTACTGCATGCTGTCTGCCAGGGACAGAGGGAGGAGAGGAGAGAGGGATGAGGTAGTGGAGGGTTAGAGCTCAACAGGGGAGAGGAGAAATAAATAGCTTGCTGAACTGATCAACTGATGTGTACGAGTCAACTTGTTCAAAGGCACTTGGAAAACGAGGAAGTCGATTATAGTGGTTTCCAAACGTCAGGATGCAGTTTGGTTTCAGAGAAAAGGCTTGGGTGTGTGTGTTTCAAACTCTGTACTTACAGTAAGGAAAGAAAACGATAAAACATATCCGAGTAGAAAATAGCATAAAAGTATTTGAGTAAAATAGTTTGGCAACTAAAATCACAGAGTACTTAAAATTACAAAACAAGGCATCTCAAGCAACTGTATAAAAGTGATGCATAGCCAGCCGTTCAGAGCAAAGTATGCCGAAGTCAGTGGTTCAACACACAAAAACCTTCATATAAAACTTCACTGGTAGAGTGCTGTAATATCAACAGTCACCAACAGAGGGGGCTGTATCCCATTATCTGATTCACCAGTCATGTGGATGGGAAACTGAAGTTACACACACACTAATCTAAGGTACCCTAACGTTATGGAAAATGCAAACCTAAAAAAAATAACGAAACAAAATATGTTTTATTGTCACATACACTGGATAGATGCAGCCATAGTAGAACAGCACCCCTGGAGCAAATCAGGGTTAAGTGCCTTGCTCAAGGGCATATCGACAGATTTTTCACCTTCTTGGCTTGGGTATTCGAACCAGCGATCTTTACATTACTGGCCCACCGCTCTAACCGCTAGGCTACCTGCCGCCCAGATTAAGACTTGTGGGGGGAAAACTGATCATAGATCTGTGCCTCTGGGCAACATCTACCTGCAGCATTAAACATTAGAGTAGCTTCCTTTCCTGCTGTATGTATATCCTGTCCTAGTTACTGATCTTAAAACACCACTACTCCTTCTACCTAGACCTGCCAGTAGACATACGCCATATTGCTTTTACTTGTCCGATGCTTTTCAGATCAGTGGACTGAAGCAGATAAGACTGAGGAAAGGAGGCTGCTGCTAAGTATTGAAACACACTCATTGTCTGTCTACTTTATTCTACAGCCCCTTTTTGCTGACACAGCTAATTTACTAAAGGCATAGCAGTTGTGCATTACATGTTCTCTGACGTTGTTTAGTTTGTTTTCACGTCAGGAGTTCATCTGTATCACTCAGACAAAGTCTCTATGGCATGTCTAGTCAGTGGCCTGTCCATGTAGTGTGGGGCTATGATGATACACAGGAAGGATTAGACATTAGAATGTATGGAGTTCCAATGGACTTCCAACTGTTCCAATCGTTTCCATTCACTGACCGTTCCATTTAGCTCCCAGTGCAGATGTATTCCTGAATGATCTGTACATCTATAGCTGGCCAATCCTTCTTCATGTCAATCTGGGGTAGGGTGGTGGGAGGGGAAGTAAGGTCATAGTTCAAGGGTCAGAGGTTATTTGAGGTTAAAGACTGCCAGTAGGGGGCGCTCCTCCCTCTTCTGCCAGGGGCTCTTCTTCTCCTCCTCTCCGTGGTCGTCAGGGGCAACAGACAATAGGGCCGTCTGGTCATGCTCAGTCCTGAAAACCACGCCCTCTGTCTCTGTGAGTGGGGGTGGAGAGGAGGAGGAGGAAGAGGAGGGGGAAGAGAGGGGTGAAGGAGCCTCTTCCTGTATCATCCCCTCTCCTCTGTGTTCCTCTTCCGCCTCCTCTTCCTCTACTTGTTGATGTCCCTGTGTGTTCTGCAACCCTGGACCTAAAGGGCTATCCTGGGGGCTACACTCAGGAGTCTCCTCCTCCCCCTCCAGGTCATCCACATATACCAGCTGGGTGTAGGCCATGGCAGGAGGGCCGCTCTTTGTCCTCCCCCTCTCTCTGTCTTTCTCTCTTTCCCTCTCTCCTACCTTCCTCTCTACCTCCCTTCCCCTCCGCCCTGCTCTGGGCTCATTCAGGTCCACCCCGGAGTCCAGACTTGCGTCGTTTCCATTGACATGTCTACCACCACTGTTGTTACCATGGCTACCTCCTCCACCTGGATTCCCCTTGGCTTGCCCAGCCCGCTGCAAGTCTATGTAAGAATGTCTGATGGCGTTAGACCGACCGTCCAATGAGACGAACCAGGCACGCGGGTGTGTGAGGGGCTTCCCTCCCCGCAGTTCCATCAGTTTCCTCTCGGCCAATAGCGTGTCCTCGCCATTCATTTGCATAATCCCTGCCTCCCCAAGTGCTGTCGGGATAGACAGGGACTCTGATAGGCTGCTCCACTCCCCTTGCCCCTCTCCTTGTCCCTGGTTGGCTGAGGCGGTAGCATAATCGGTGTGTGTTTGCCCCAGGGGCTGCTGGGAGTGTGAGGCGTTGAGCTCAGCCTGGATGGTCTCCAGGTCACTCTGCTGGTCAGTCTGTAAGAACAGGGCCTGGCCACACAGCGGGTGCTCCCCCGGCAGGCGCATGTAGTGGGCTGGGATCACCAGGGTGGGCCGGATCCTCCTGGGGTAACCGTCTCCTCCACTCAGCAGGTCCACAGAGCCACAGCACAGCAGCTGGCCCGGCCTGGGGAGGGAGAGGGGCAGGGAGCCCAGGTGGTCCACAGACCGGGACAGGAGGTAGTCTGGGGGTCTGCGCTCACACCCCTCCCCTCTGATAGGGGAGACAGGTGGGGAGCAGGGCGAGGTAGCCTCACGCACACTAGTCCCGCCCTCCCCAACACCACTCAATTGACTTGCTGACGCCTGCACCTGATTTGAGGAGGAAAGTCTATCTGGGAGCTGATTGATGGATGAGCAGATGGAGGTGTATGATTGGCGGTAGCCGGCATCCGTCCCGGTGGAGAGGGCTGACTTAAACGGGAACGTCTCCACTGACTGACGGTAGTCTCTGCTGCGCGGCGTCAGGTTGCCTAGCGACGAGCCATGACGACTTCGGCTGTGGTTTCCTAGCGACATGCGACTGTGGTTGCCATGGGAGACCAGGTCATGGCGATCGTAGGAGGAGGGTTTGAGCATGGGCGTGGTCATGTCGGGTTCTGCTGTCATAGAGACCAGCTCCAAATGAACCTAGAGATGTGATAAGGTTTTAGTGTCAGTTTCACAGACAGTAGCACTATGCCATTATCTAACATGCTCTTCAAACAAAATACACAGAACACACAGGGAACAATACCATCAATACACACCAACACAAAAGTGAAAAAACTCAACAGAATATTAGCTGTGATTATAACAATAGAAAGTGCAGTGGCAAAGGGAGAAAGCATGTTTGTATGAAGAGACCAGTGGTCCCTGGCCTGGGTGTTGACTGACCTCGCTGCTGATGAGGTTGAGGTGGGACATGGAGGTGGACTGGTCTCTCTTACTGCCCTCCAGACCAGACAGGGTCAGCTTCCGCTGGGACAGACGAGGCTTCACACAACCACGCCTGGAAAGAGACAGAGACAGGGAGAGGGAGAGACAGGGAGAGAGAGAGAAACGGGGAGAGCGCGAGAGACACAGGGAGACAGAGACAGGGAGGGAGAGAGAGAGAGAAGGGGGGAGGAAAGAGAAGACAGTCCCGTTGAAACTCAAGACTGCTTCACTGACGCACAAGACACACTTATGACAGTCAGCAGGGAAGTCCATTGATCCAGACAGACAGACAGACCTGCAGTAGTACAGTAGTAGACAGAGCAGGCAGAGGAGGATGACAGCCATGCCTCCCAGTATGGCCAATAGGAAGACTGTGTGGTACGTACTGATGTCCTTTGCCACCACCGGACCTGCAGAAACAAACACATTCTTTTTTTTTTAATGGTTCACAGAGGAAGTTATACCTGTTTTAAATGTGTGTGTTGGTACCTGTGTCTAGCGGGGACACGGCGTGTGTTGGTACCTGTGTCTAGCGGGGACACGGCGTGTGTTGGTACCTGTGTCTAGCGGGGACACGGCGTGTGTTGGTACCTGTGTCTAGCGGGGACACGGCGTGTGTTGGTACATGTGTCTAGCGGGGACACGGCATGTGTTGGTACCTGTGTCTAGCGGGGACACGGCGTGTGTTGGTACCTGTGTCTAGCGGGGACACGGCGTGTGTTGGTACCTGTGTCTAGCGGGGACACGGCGTGTGTTGGTACCTGTGTCTAGCGGGGACACGGCGTGTGTTGGTACTTGTGTCTAGCGGGGACACGGCGTGTGTTGGTACCTGTGTCTAGCGGGGACACGGCGTGTGTTGGTACCTGTGTCTAGCGGGGACACGGCGTGTGTTGGTACCTGTGTCTAGCGGGGACACGGCGTGTGTTGGTACCTGTGTCTAGCGGGGACACGGTGTGTGTTGGTACCTGTGTCTAGCGGGGACATGGTGTGTGTTGGTACCTGTGTCTAGCGGGGACACGGCGTGTGTTGGTACCTGTGTCTAGCGGGGACACGGCGTGTGTTGGTACCTGTGTCTAGCAGGGACACGGCGTGTGTTGGTACCTGTGTCTAGCGGGGACACGGTGTGTGTTGGTACCTGTGTCTAGCGGGGACACGGTGTGTGTTGGTACCTGTGTGTAGCGGGGACATGGTGTGTGTTGGTACCTGTGTATAATGGAGACATGGCAGCCACCCAGTATCCCAGCTGAGGGGCGATGTAGGTTAGGCTGAGCTGGTCTCCCTCCCTCTGGACATAGCCCAGACTGCTCTTCAACCAGGCCCCTACAAACAAACAAACAAACAAACAAACACAGAGAGAGTTAGACATATACTCTTCAACCACAGTAAATCAGTGTAAAGCGTTTGGCCTCGTCACAGTGTTGCTGCAGTTCTTCAGTCAACCACCAGGAGGCAGCATACTCACAGTGACACAGTCATAACACATACCGGCCAGGAGCCATATGAGCCAGAATCATCATAACATAGCCAGACACAGTCATTGTGTAAGATGAGGTAACACGACCTGGACAACGATCTAATGTCAGTTTTTAATTTCGTCACCATTGGTTATGATAAGGATTTGTGGTATGTAGGCTGATCCTAGATCTGTGTATGAGAGGGGCTATGACAGTGCAGCAGTGGGCTCTGCAGGGGATTCTCTGTCTATTATAGATGCTCTGATGCAACCCAATTAGAAGGGAAGAACTAATGTACAGGGAGGGGGAAGAGAGAAACAAGAGACTAATGTACAGGGAGGGGGAGAGAGAAACAAGAGAAGCAGAGAAATGCCTGTGACTCAGCATCTTTGTGAAACGCTTCGCCTCCCTCCCTCCCACAGTTGTCATCGATCCCCATGGACCAAGTACAGCTAAGCACAGAAACAGCCCAACCCAGCACAGCCCTGTCCTCTTGAGGAGTCAACTCTCACTGGATGACCTTTTACATTAGTGTATTGTATCCTCTGGCAGTAAGGCATCGCACACACACACACACACACACACACACACACACACACACACACACACACACACACACACACACACACACACACACACACACACACTCTACTGGTCACCTTTACATTGGTACTAGTCATTTGTGAGAGTTTGTAGGAATGTCATTATGAACTCTGTTCAGATGTGAACTGGATGGTAGTTACATCATTAACTCCTCTCTGTAATGTATTGAGTCTGGATGGTAGTTACAGTGGGGGAAAAAAGTATTTGATCCCCTGCTGATTTTGTACGTTTGCCCACTTACAAAGAAATGATCAGTCTCTAATTTTAATGGTAGGTTAATTTGAACAGTGAGAGACAGAATAACAACAAAACAAATCCAGAAAAACGCATGTCAAAAATGTTATAAAATGATTAGCATTTAATGAGGGAAATAAGTATTAGACCCCTCTGCAATACATGACTTAGTACTTGGTGGCAAAACCCTTGTTGGCAATCACAGAGATCAGACGTTTCTTGTAGTTGGCCACCAGGTTTGCACACATCTCAGGAGGGATTTTGTCCCACTCCTCTTTGCAGATCTTCTCCAAGTCATTAAGGTTTCGAGGCTGACGTTTGGTAACTCGAACCTTCAGCTCCCTCCACAGATTTTCTATGGGATTAAGGTCTGGAGACTGGCTAGGCCACTCTAGGACCTTAATGTGCTTCTTCTTGAGCCACTCCTTTGTTGCCTTGGCCGTGTGTTTTGGGTCATTGTCATGCTGGAATAGCCATCCACGACCCATTTTCAATGCCCTGGCTGAGGGAAGGAGGTTCTCACCCAAGATTTGACGGTACATGGCCCCGTCCATCGTCCCTTTGATGCGGTGAAGTTTTCCTGTCCCCTTAGCACAAAAACACCCCCAAAGCATAATGTTTCCACCTCCATGTTTGACGGTGGAGATGGTGTTCTTCGGGTCATAGGCAGCATTCCTCCTCCTCCAAACACGGCGAGTTGAGTTGATGCCAAAGAGCTCCATTTTGGTCTCATCTGACCACAACACTTTCACCAGTTGTCCTCTGAATCATTCAGATGTTCATTGGCAAACTTCAGACGGGCACGTATAAGTTTTCTTGAGCAGGGGGTCCTTGTGGCGCTGCAGGACTTCAGTCCTTCACGGCGTAGTGTGTTACCGATTGTTTTCTTGGTGACTATGGTCCCAGCTGCCTTGAGATCATTGACAAGATCCTCCCGTGTAGTTCTGGGCTGATTCCTCACCGTTCTCATGATCATTGCAACCCCACGAGGTGAGATCTTGCATGGAGTCCCAGGCCGAGGGATATTGACAGTTCTTTTGTGTTTCTTCCATTTGCGAATAATCGCACCAAATGTTGTCACCTTCTCACCAAGCTGCTTGGCGATGGTCTTGTAGCCCATTCCAGCCTTGTGTAGGTCTACAATCTTGTCCCTGACATCCTTGGAGAGCTCTTTGGTCTTGGCCATGGTGGAGAGTTTGTAATCTGATTGATTGATTGCTTCTGTGGACAGATGTCTTTTTTACAGTTAACAAACTGAGATTAGGAGCACTCCTAATCACTGGATGGTAGTGTGCTCCTAATCTCAGCTCGTTACCTGTATAAAAGACACCTGGGAGCCAGAAATCTTTCTGATTGAGAGGGGGTCAAATACTTATTTCCCTCATTAAAATGCAAATCAATTTATAACATTTTAGACGTGTTTTTCTGGATTTTTTTGTTGTTATTTTGTCTCCCACTGTTCAAAAAAACCTACCAGTAAAATTATAGACTGATCCTTTCTTTATCAGTGGACAAACGTACAAAATCAGCAGGGGATCAAATACTCCCCCCCCACTGTACATCATTAACTCCTCTCTGTAATGTATTGACATCATTAACTCCTCTCTGTAATGTATTGACATCATTAACTCCTCTCTGTAATGTATTGACATCATTAACTCCTCTCTGTAATGTATTGACATCATTAACTCCTCTCTGTAATGTATTGACATCATTAACTCCTCTCTGTAATGTAGTTACATCATTAACTCCTCTCTGTAATGTATTGACATCATTAACTCCTCTCTGTAATGTATTGACATCATTAACTCCTCTCTGTAGTGTAATGACATCATTAACTCCTCTCTGTAATGTATTGACATCATTAACTCCTCTCTGTAATGTATTGACATCATTAACTCCTCTCTGTAATGTAGTTACATCATTAACTCCTCTCTGTAATGTATTGACATCATTAACTCCTCTCTGTAATGTATTGACATCATTAACTCCTCTCTGTAATGTAATGACATCATTAACTCCTCTCTGTAATGTATTGACATCATTAACTCCTCTCTGTAATGTATTGACATCATTAACTCCTCTCTGTAATGTATTGACATCATTAACTCCTCTCTGTAATGTATTGATATCATTAACTCCTCTCTGTAATGTATTGACATCATTAACTCCTCTCTGTAATGTATTGAGTCTGGATGGTAGTTACATCATTAACTCCTCTCTAATGTATTGACATCATTAACTCCTCACTGTAATGTATTGAGTCTGGATGGTAGTTACATCATTAACTGGATGGTATTGACATCATAAACACACGGAGGTAAACATGCTCCTTTCTAACAGAATGTGACATCATTCAGCTCAGTGCTCCACAACATCCCAGAACAAAATACATGCTGTCAGTTAAACTAGCAGAACAGGTTTGACCAAGTCTGTGTGTGTCTTTTGCTCAAGCGTCTGTATGTGAGAGTTTGTGTGGCTCTGTATGCTCAAGCATCTGTGTGTCTCTGTGAGAGTTGGTGTGTGTGTGCTCAAGCATCTGTGTGTCTGTGTGAGAGAGTTGGTGTGTGTGTGTGTGTGAGAGAAAGAGTTGGTGTGTGTGTGAGTTGGTGTGTGTGTGTGTGAGAGAGTTGGTGTGTGGGTGTGTGTGAGAGAGTTGGTGTGGGTGTGTGTGTGTGTGTGTGTGTGTGTGTGTGTGTGTGTGTGTGTGAGAGAGTTGGTGTGTATGTGCGTCTGTGAGAGTTGGCGTGTGTATGTGTCTGTGAGAGTTGGCGTGTGTATGTGTCTGTGAGAGTTGGCGTGTGTATGTGTCTGTGAGAGTTGGCGTGTGCATGTGTCTGTGAGAGTTGGCGTGTGCATGTGTCTGTGAGAGTTGGCGTGTGTATGTCTGTGAGAGTTGGCGTGTGTATGTGTCTGTGAGAGTTGGCGTGTGTATGTGTCTGTGAGAGTTGGCGTGTGTGTGTGTCTGTGAGAGTTGGCGTGTGTGTGAGAGTTGGTGTGTGTATGTGTCTGTGAGAGTTGGTGTGTGTATGTGTCTGTGAGAGTTGGTGTGTGTATGTGTGTGTGAGAGTTGGTGTGTGTGTGAGAGTTGGTGTGTGTTATCACCTCTCCATGTGCAAGCCTAGACAACAACACACTCCCTCCTAACATTGGCTTCTTTGTGTGGAGAAAGAATGATCAGGCAGAAATATTTCTGGAGAAATCTCAAACTCTCTCTCGCACACTTACACACACAATTAAAGCCCGAAGTCTGTTAGGTTTGTTATTGGGGGGTTGCTAGGGAAACGGTGGACTAAAACAGAGGACCAGAGGTGGCTGTTTCTGGGAAATATTAACCCCATACAGCGTGTGTGTGCGTGTATTGACACAAGGCTACATACCCTCTGGCTATAAGGCATCGTGGGAACAGTGGCTTTCAATGTCAATCATGTAAAGGGTCACCCAGTGAGAGAGTTGACTCCTCAGGAGAACATGGCTATGCTGGGTCAGGCTGTGCTGGGCTAGGTACAGTACTGTGTGTGATTGTTTACACCTTATGTGTATATCTGTCTGTGTGTGTGTCTGTGATCCTATAGCCCCCGTCCTAATCAGCTCGTTGGGCTAGTGAATGGTCTCCTTCAGCAACAGTAAGTCACGTTGTGTTGGTCACAGTGACTGGACCTTCATATTACAGGACGTCCTTGGTAGTGTACCTCAGCTTGACTGGTTCAAGCACTACTCTGGCTACCTTCCTAAATCACTCCACTGCTGTCTGAGTCAATGATCTAGGGCTGACTACAACTCTACTGATCTGGGGAGGGAGGGAGAGAGGGATTTTCCAAACAGGTTAGGCTACATTTCCTAGCCAATCTTGTGATGTGGATATAATCAGGAACAAGAAGTATAGTGTTTTGATGTGTTTTAATAGGGTGCGTTACGTCCAATAATATGTCAGATAATCTTTTATAAAGTTCTCAAGTCTTCCATTCATAACTCTACCTCACTAATCTCCCGTCTCACTGTACAGTGTGTTGCATTCTGGTACGCTTTCTTTCCCCAGTTCCTTTAAAAAAAGAATGTAGTGATGCATTTCCCAGCTTGACTGAGAAACACACATCCCATCAACTTTCAGGAAACATAGATCCCACTGATGAAGGATGCAGGAGGGTAAACACACACAACACAACACACACCTTACCCCACTGATTAGAAGTTCAGAGGGCAGGAACTCTGGACCCAAACACAGGAAATCTGCTCCCTGCTCAGAAAGGGAAAAACTGAAAAGCTGTGTGTGTGTGTACTCACCTAGACTGGGGTCGAACCTCCAGGCTGGGATGTGTTGGTTCTCCTTCAGGCCGCTATTGGCCGGTAGAGGGATGGAGATGCTGATTGGGCCATTCACCTGGAGCTCCACCCCCTCGCTGGCCAATAGGTGGACAGAGATGGCCGCCACTGGAGTCAGCTCAAACCTACGCTCACTTCCTGTTAGAGGACAAGAGGAGAGCCAAAAGAGAGGAGTAGTGAGGGAGAGAGGAGAGCAGAGGAGAGTAGTGAGGGTTGAAGAGAGAGAGGAGAGGTGTAGTGAGAGGGAGAGAGAGAGAGGAGAGGTGTAGTTAGAGGGAGAGAGAGAGGAGAGGTGTAATTAGAGGGAGAGAGCAGAGGTGTAGTGAGAGGGAGAGAGAGAGAGGAGAGGTGTAGTGAGAGGGAGAGAGAGAGAGAGGAGAGGTGTAGTTAGAGGGAGAGAGAGAGGAGAGGTGTAGTGAGAGGGAGAGAGAGAGGAGAGGTGTAGTAAGAGAGGGAGAAGAGGAGCAGTGAGAGGCAGAGAGGGAGGAGAAGTTTAGTGAGAGCGAGGATATTAGAAGAAGAGGAGAGGAAGCAGGGAGAAAGAGAAGTGGAGAGTGTCTGCTAAATGATACAAATGTAAAATGGACACACACACACAGGTTGTCTGAGAGCACAGGGGTTATATTGTGTTAAAGGGGGCTCTTATGGGTAGTGTATCTTTGATGGAGCCTCTTACATAGAACTGTACCTCACCCCTACCTTCACCCCTCATCTCCTTAACCCTACCTTATTCACATCCACCCCTCACGTCACCACACCCACCCCTATCTTCACCCCTATATCACCTCACCCACTCCCCTGCCTTCACCCCACCCACTCACCCCCACCCCTCCCACCTACCTTCACCCCTACTTTCACCACATCCCCCTCACCCCTACCGTCACCTCCCCACCCATCTGTCCCTTCACCCCACATCTCCACCCACCCACTTACCCCTCATCCATCCCTTCACCACACACTCCCCACCAGCCCCTCATGTCTTCTATCCCACCCACCCCTCATCCCCCACCCACCCACCCCTCATCTCTTCCATCCAGAGTGTATTCCACCTAAGTCTGGTCCCAGTCTGTCCCAGTGGAGGTACCTGTTCCGTTGCCCCCCAGGCCCTGTAGGTAGGGGAAGTGCTGGATGTGGCTGGGGTTGTTGGCCACAGTCAGCAGGGCAGTGAGATTGCTGTAGGACGAGTTGGGAGGGAGGCTCAGGGCTCGACGCTGGAACTGAACCCAGGACTGACCCCTCGATCCTGGGGAGGAAAGAGGGGGGGGGGGGGTCAGGAACCACTCACACACTTAGATCCACTGTTCCTTAGTGTCCATCTCCCCTGTAACCCTTTTTAACGCAGCTTGTCAAATGAATGTCTGGAAGATGTGTGATGAACGCCATATGAATGCTGGCCTTCTCTCCTCTCACTCTCTTATCACTGTTTTTACTCCTCCATATTAAATCTCAACTTTCTAATGGTTTTTCTCTTTTACTCAATCGGTTCCTTCCATCTCCCTCTGCCACCCTTCCTCTCTCTCTCTCCCTCTCTCTCTCACTGCCTCCCGCTTTCTTTCTCTGTCTCTCACTGCAAGGGCTTTATTGGCATGGGAAACATGTTCACATTGCCAAAGCAAGTGGAATAGATAAACAAAAGTAAAATAAAACAATACAAATATGAACAGTAAACATTACACTCACAAAAGTTCATTATGTGCAAATAGTTAAAGTACAAAAGGGAAAATAAATAAATATGGGTTGTATTTACAATGGTGTTTGTTCTTCACTGGTTGCCCTTTTCTTGTGGCAACAGGTCACACATCTTGCTGCTGTGATTCCACACTGTGGTATTTCACCCAATAGATATGGGAGTTTATCAAAATTGGGTTTGTTTTCAAATTTTTTTGTAGGTCTGTGTAATCTGAGGGAAATATGTGTCTCTAATATGGTCATGCATTTGGCAGGAGGTTAGGAAGTGCAGCTCAGTTGCCACCTCATTTTGTGGGCAGTGTGCACATAGCAGGTTCTCTCTTCAGAGCCAGGTCTGCCTACAGCAGCCTTTCTCAATAGCAAGGCTATGCTCACTGCGTCTGTACATAGTCAAAGCTTTGCTTAAGTTTGGGTAAGTCACAGTGGTCAGGTATTCTGCCACTGTGTACTTTCTGTTTAGAACCAAATAGCATTCTAGTTTGCTCTGTTTTTTTGTTAAATCTTTCCAATGTGTCAAGTAATTCTGTTTTTATTTTCTCATGATTTGGTTGTGTCTAATTGTGTTGCTGTCCTGGGGCTCTGTGGGGTCTGTTGGTGAACAGAGCCCTAGGACCAGCTTGCTTAGGGGACTCTTCTCCAGGTTCATCGCTCTGTAGGTGATGGCTTTGTTATGGAAGGTTAGGGAATCGCTTCCTTTTAGGTGGTTGTAGAATTTAACGGCTCTTTGGATCTTAATAATTAGCGGGTATCGGCCTAATTCAGCTCTGCATGCATTATTTGGTGTTTTACGTTGTACACCGAGGATATTTTTACAGAATTCTGCATGCAGTCTCTCAATTTGGTGTTTGTCCCGTTTTGCTAATTTTTGGATTCTATAACTGATTCAAGTATTTTTAGCCAGATCCTAATTGGTATGTCGAATTGTATGTTCCTTTTGATGGCATAGAAAGCCCTTCTTGTTTCTCAGATCGTTCACAGCTTTGTGGAAGTTACCTGTGGCACTGATGTTTAGGCCGAGGTATGTTTAGGCGACAACAAACAATCTATAACTGGACTAATAGATCACTGACTAAAATCCAATTTTATTGGTCACATACACATGTTTAGCAGATGTTATTGCAGGTGTAGCGAAATGCTTGTGTTCCTAACTCCAATAGTGCAGTAGCATCTAACACTTCACAATACACACAAATCTCAAAGTAAAAGAATGGAACTAGCAAAGGATATGAACAAAATGTGCACACGTGGCTACATGCAGCTCTCGCTTTGATCTCAAAACAAGCGCATCTACTCACAACCACTCATGCTGTAAACACAGTTCAGTTCAAAGTAAATGGCACAGATCCATATATGGCAATGGTCTATTTGCATATAGGCCTATTGCAGCTCTGATTTGTTATGCTGCACCAGTCTGTGTAGATTACAGGCTGAGTCGTGCATGTCAATGCAATAGAATCCTACTCCGATGGCTTCTGCCTACAACCACATTTTGTGTTTCAGTATGTTGCATTGAAAGTGGCAAATATTGCCTTGATTCAATCAAAATTGCCACAGTAAAGGGAAACTGTGATAGTGTTAACAAGGAAAACTCTAGAACAGTAGCCACCAACCTTTGAGTCAAGATCCCTTTCTGAGTCAAAATGCAAGCCAAGATCGAACGCTCAAAAAAATTAGGCTAAACTTTTTTTCTATGAAACATTAACCAATTAAAAACAGTACTGTTGCAATGAGGTTTGTGCAGTAAGCTACAGGCCCAATACATTATCACCGCATACTGGCTTTGGCTTTGCTTGAATTGCCCTGCCAATGCATTGTTGTTCGGGACATTTAAAAAAAATTATATTAAAGCATTTGAGGTAGGCTATATGATCACACCGGTAATAGATCTGTTGTTGTATTACTTGTGAGGCACAGCTGAGTGAGCATACGTTTAAAAAATTCGCTTTTTATTTTACTGGGCTGATGGTCAGTCTCAGCAGAGGGAGAGAGCAGCAGACTGAGGGTTCACCTTTCAACATCCCTCCGCTCTCCCTTTCCTCCACTGACACTGACCAAAAAGTGACACCTTCTTCCAGCTGTTGTCGAAACTCAAGTCGCACCGCATTATTTCTGCCTCATGCACAAATTCATGTTGTTACTCCTATGACCAGAGAAAGTGAAATATTCCTTGATATTAAAAAAGACCCAAGCCGCTAATAATAACGCAAGCCTATGGATACAATGTCCTACTCATTCATTACTGCTGCACTGCTTGTTGCTGAGCTGATTGGAAATATGAGAAAAGGGCATTTTATGGCTTATAAAAGTGTTGAATACAAAGTGTTGACAGTGCTGAGTAAGAACTTAAACATGAAGTTAATCATAAAAACAGCAGCTCTTTGCTGTATTCGTTGACAGTTTCTCTCTAGTTATGGTTTTCAATGTTCTGAAATCTTTGCTATAGCTTTCTTGTACTGCAGACACGGTCATCTTAGCCATCCATTAGCCAGCGGTAGGCCTATAGTGCACTTGATTTGCTCTCCGGGTCCGCCGGGAAGGAAGAGTTTGTACCTTCAGACACATGAAATGTTTCAAAATGGCAACAGTTGGCCTACCCGGCACGCAGGGCAGCTGAATCGGGTGCAGCTACCGCCAATAACTAAAGCCAAAATAATTATAGAAACGCAGGGCTTTATCGTTGGGTTTTTTACAGAAATGTTTAGACATTGACTAGGGATGCCTTGGAGATCCATCGTGATCGACCGGTTGGTGACCACTGCTCTAGAAAGTTGAGTGAAGTTCAATCTCGTTCTTCTCTCCGTGGGCTGATATTTCTTCTGTGAGGCAGTCCCGCGGGAGGTGCGTGGTCTCAGGGCTACTGCGCGCAGCTTTGAGGGAAGATTGCTTGTGAGTACCAGAAGTCCTCAAGAGAATAGTAAACCTCACTTGTAAAAAGGCTATTTTAGGCTTATGGATTAGGTTTAGGGCAAGAACTAGGGGTTAGGTTTAGGGGTTAGAGAAAATAGGGTTTTGAGTGGGACTCAGTTGTTGGTCCCCAAAAAGTCCTCACAAGTATAGTAAGACATAGCTGTGTGTGTGTGGACATGTTTAATCGACCAACACAAAAAAAATATTTCTAGGGGGTTTAGGGTAAGGATAGAATTAGTGTCAGTGTTAGAATTGGGGTAAGTGGTTGTGGGTTAGGTTTAGGTTTTGTTGTAAGGTTAGGGAAAATAGGATTTTGAATGGGAATCAATTGTGTGTCCCCACAAGGTTAGTTAAACAAGACTGTGTGTGTGTGAGCTTGAGGACATGTTTAACTACAAGAAGAATAAACAAAAACAAAAATTAGACCAATGAAAAATACTATTTCTAGGGGGTTTAGTTAAGGTTAGAATTAGTGTTAGTATTGGGGTAAGGGGTTGTGGGTTAGGAGAAGGTGTTGGGGTATGGTTAAGGGTTAAGGAAATTAGGATTTAGAATGGGAATCAATTGTGTCCCCACAAGGTTAGTTAAACAAGACTGTGTGTGTTAAAAAGAAGTTTGTATAGTGGGGCTTCGCGATGATGTCATAGTGTTTCCACGGTGGTGAGTGTACATTCCTGGGCAATGAGACACCGCTGCAGCCGTGCCTGTGTGTTTTCTCTAGCTCTGTGTATCCTCTGCCTCCAGTACACCTGATCTGGTATTGATCTGAACATCCAGTATTAGAGGAGGTCTGGTATTGATCTGAACGTCCAGTGTTGGAGGAGGTCTGGTATTGATCTGAACGTCCAGTATTAGAGGAGGTCTGGTATTGATCTGAACGTCCAGTATTAGAGGAGGTCTGGTATTGATCTGAACGTCCAGTATTAGAGGAGGTCTGGTACTGATCTGAACGTCCAGTATTAGAGGTCTGGTATTTATCTGAACGTCCAGTATTAGAGGAGGTCTGGTATTGATCTGAACGTCCAGTATTAGAGGTCTGGTATTTATCTGAACGTCCAGTATTAGAGGAGGTCTGGTATTGATCTGAACGTCCAGCATTAGAGGAGGTCTGGTATTGACCTGAACGTCCAGTTTTGAAGCAGGTCTGGTATTGATTTGAACGTCCAGTATTAGAGGTGGTCTGGGATATAATCACATCAACAGGACTGGAGTAACAAAATGGAGAGGAGTTAGTTCTAGGAAACAGCTTGGACAGGATGTGAGAGTTAGCAGAGCATGTGTGTGTGGAGGGGGGAGGGTTCCTGTGCCAATCCAAAAAGCCCCTCCTCACCCCCTCCTAAGAGTGCCCATCCCCTCTTCCCTGCCTCTCCCCCTTTCCCTCATCCCCTCTCTTCCCCCTTTCTCTCATCCCCTCTTCCCCCTTCTCCCCACCCCCTCTCTTCCCTCTTCTCCCCACCCTCTCTCTTCCCTCTTCTCCCCACCCTGTCTCTTTTCATTCTCTCTCCTCCTGCCACATGACAAGGTTTATCGCTCCCCTGGGCTTCCAGGTTCAAAATACCATGATATAACACACTGTGTGCGGAGGGGGGCCACTGTATGCACCAGACCATAGCATGATTATTAGAGGTCAACCGATTATGATTTTTCAACGCCGATACCGATGCCGATTATTGGAGGCCCAAAACCCGATGCCGATAATAAGAATGTGTTCTTAACTGACTTTCCAAGTTAAAAAATATTTATATATAAAAAAAAAAGTTTAAAATCGGCGGCCAAAAATACCGATTACCGATTGTTATGAAAACTTGAAAATCGGCCCTAATTAATCGGCCATTCCGATTAATCGGTCGACCTCTAATGATTATCCTGCCCTCCTGGAGGACGGACACACACAACTCAGTCAGCAAGATTTAAAGGAGTAGCAGCAGCAGAACCTCCCTCAGAGAGGATGGCAGAGCTGGAGAAGAGCAGATGGTATGGGACACTCTAAATGAGTGTGGTTATTGAAGACGAACACACACACATAGCAAAACAAGCACACTGATCAGACACACGGCAGACAAAGATACATGTTATAAGATCACATCTAATTTTATCTTATCTAATGTAATTGCTCCTGACTGATTGACAGAGGACACATGCTGCCTGAGTGTGTGTGTCTTTCATTAGAGAGATGTTTTAAAGGGGTGGACATCATTCATTATTAATGTGTGTGAGGTCACTGGGCCAGTGATCTCACTCACCTCGCTCACTCACTCACTCACTCACTCACTCACTCACTCACTCACTCACTCACTCACTCACTCACTCACTCACCTTGAGATCCAGAGTTAATGTGTATCAGGTCTTCATACACCATCAGAGTGGCAGCTCTCTCTGGTAGCAGCTCCAGACTGAGAGCGGAAAACACTGGAATACACACACATTTCAGTCATTTTTACATTTCAGCAGACGCTTGGCGTTTCAAGCACCATGCTCTACCAACTGAGCCACATGGGACCCACCACAGTCAGTCATTTATTAATCACAATAACCCACCCTGTGGCTCATTTTTATTCTCACTAATAAAAGGTAAACTATTGAATTTTGGTTTTCCTCTCAACTTCATGACATATTCTAGACCTAGTGGTTTCTTTATTTTCTAGCATTGTGGTTTGTAGAAAAACATTTGTTTGAAGATCTTACTTGACTAGTTTAAATCTCTAAATTTCCCTTTTCCATTCTCTGTGACCTGCCTCTACTATTAAAGCCTTGGATGGTGTTTTTCATAGCGCCCTTCATTTTATCACAGGAGACAGTTTAATTACTCAACACTGTATTCTTCACCAAAAGGTTCTCGGTAGATCACTACAGTCTTTTTAAATACAAAACCCTGCTCCACAAACCCCCGACTTACCTTAGCTAACATCACTATTAAGACTTAAAATGACAAGTTCTAAAACCTGTTCACAGGGTTGGTTAACTCTGGAGACTCCTTTGGTGTCTAGAGTGTGTTAATATTCTTGCACCTTATGTGTGGAATGATCTACAATACACTTTAAAATGGGAGGAATTGGTGCCTCTAGGTCATGTCAGACGGCTGTTAGGGGACCTTTTTACAGAAGTCTGTTTTTTTCCATTGTGTTTTGCTTTTCGTGTATTATTGTGTATAATAATGTGTATATGAATGTGTAGTTTAATGTGTTTATTGTATTTTGATGTGCATTGTGCTGCTATACAGGGCTCACCTGGAAGAGAGACAATGACTCCCTGTCTAAATAAAGAAACCTTGATCTCAGCATTGACTCCCTGTCTAAAAAAAAGAGACGCTGGTCTCAGCATCGACTCCCTGTCTAAATAAAGAGACGCTGGTCTCAGCATTGACTCCCTGTCTAAATAAAGAGACGCTGGTCTCAGCATTGACTCCCTGTCTAAAAAAAGAGACGCTGGTCTCAGCATCGACTCCCTGTCTAAATAAAGAGACGCTGGTCTCAGCATTGACTCCCTGTCTAAATAAAGAGACGCTGGTCTCAGCATTGACTCCCTGTCTAAATAAAGAGACGCTGGTCTCAGCATCGACTCCCTGTCTAAATAAAGAGACGCTGGTCTCAGCATTGACTCCCTGTCTAAATAAAGAGACGCTGGTCTCAGCATTGACTCCCTGTCTAAAAAAAGAGACGCTGGTCTCAGCATCGACTCCCTGTCTAAATAAAGAGACGCTGGTCTCAGCATCGACTCCCTGTCTAAATAAAGAGACGCTGGTCTCAGCATCGACTCCCTGTCTAAATAAAGAGACGCTGGTCTCAGCATCGACTCCCTGTCTAAATAAAGAGACGCTGGTCTCAGCATCGACTCCCTGTCTAAATAAAGAGACGCTGGTCTCAGCATTGACTCCCTGTCTAAATAAAGAGACGCTGGTCTCAGCATTGACTCCCTGTCTAAATAAAGAGACGCTGGTCTCAGCATTGACTCCCTGTCTAAATAAAGAGACGCTGGTCTCAGCATTGTCAAAGACTCCAGCCACCCTAGTCGTTGACTGTTCTCTCTGCTACCGCACGGCAAGCTGTACCGGGGCTCCAAGTCTAGGTCCAAGAGGCTTCTAAACAGCTTCTACCCCCAAGCCATAAGACTTCTGAACATATAATCAAATGGTTACCCAGACTATTTGCATTGCCCCCCTCCTTTCACACCACTGCTACTCTTTGTTTATTATCTATGCATAGTCACTTTAATAACTCTACCTACATGTACACATTACCTCGACTAACCTGTACCCCCGCACATTGACTCTGTACCGGTACCCCCTGTATATAGTCTCGCTAATGTTATTTTACTGCTGCTCTTTAACTACTTATTACTTTTATTTCTTATTCATATTTTTTAAACTGCATTGTTGGTTAGGGGCTTGTAAGTAAGCATTTCCCTGTAAGGTCTACACTTGTTGTATTTGGCGCATGTGACTAATAAAAACATAGTTGACTCCCTGTCTAAATAAAGAGACGCTGGTCTCATCATTAACTCCCTGTCTAAATAAAGAGACGCTGGTCTCAGCATTGACTCCCTGTCTAAATAAAGAGACGCTGGTCTCAGCATTGACTCCCTGTCTAAATAAAGAGACGCTGGTCTCAGCATTGACTCCCTGTCTAAATAAAGAGACCTTGGTCTCATCATTAACTCCCTGTCTAAATAAAGAGACCTTGGTCTCATCATTGACTCCCTGTCTAAATAAAGAGACCTTGGTCTCATCATTAACTCCCTGTCTAAATAAAGAGACCTTGGTCTCAGCATTGACTCCCTGTCTAAATAAAGAGACCTTGGTCTCATCATTAACTCCCTGTCTAAATAAAGAGACCTTGGTCTCAGCATTGACTCCCTGTCTAAATAAAGAGACCTTGGTCTCATCATTGACTCCCTGTCTAAATAAAGAGACCTTGGTCTCATCATTAACTCCCTGTCTAAATAAAGAGACCTTGGTCTCATCATTGACTCCCTGTCTAAATAAAGAGACCTTGGTCTCATCATTAACTCCCTGTCTAAATAAAGAGACCTTGGTCTCATCATTGACTCCCTGTCTAAATAAAGAGACCTTGGTCTCATCATTAACTCCCTGTCTAAATAAAGAGACCTTGGTCTCAGCATTGACTCCCTGTCTAAATAAAGAGACCTTGGTCTCATCATTAACTCCCTGTCTAAATAAAGAGACCTTGGTCTCATCATTGACTCCCTGTCTAAATAAAGAGACCTTGGTCTCAGCATTGACTCCCTGTCTAAATAAAGAGACCTTGGTCTCATCATTGACTCCCTGTCTAAATAAGGGCTGAATAAAAATCATAGACAAATGTTCTCTCCTCTTTCCTCCTCCTTTCTCTGTCTTCCTGTCACTCCTCCTTTCCTCTCTCTGCCACCCCTCCTTTCCTCTCTCTGTCACCCCTAAATTGTCCAGTGCTGATAAGCATGTGTGTGAACAATCTGAAAGTGTTATGTGAGGATAATGGGGGTGGTCACTTATTATAATAAATCTGTAATGGGGCACCCTCATACACCACTTTCAGATTGTTCACACACACACACACACAATAATTTACTACTTTGACCTACCGGGCAGTCTGGTGGGTCTCCAGGGGGCGGAATTTGGCACGTAGCCCTGTCTGGTTGCTGTGACAACCAGCAGGGTTCCAAGGCGGTAGGGAAAACGCAGGTAGGCATTGCCGTCAGCAGCAGAGGTCTCTGTGGTTACAGGGGTGTGGTTGGCGAAGAGCTCGATGGTTGCTCCGCCCAGGGGCTGGTGGGTGCTGGCATCACTCAGGTGAACCTTCAGATTCACCTCTACAAAGAGAGAGTGTGAGAGTTATACACACGGCTAAGTAAGTGTCAGTGATGTAAAGTAAGATAAGTAAAAAAAAAAAAAAACTTGAAAGCACTACTTTTTGGGGGTAACTTTTACTTCACTACATTCCCAAAGAAAATAACATACCTTTTACTCCACACATTTTGACTGACACCCAAAAGTACTCATTACATTTTGAATGCTTAGCAGGACATGAAAATGGTCCAATTCACACACTTATCAAGAGACCATCCTTTGTCGTCATCCCTACTGCCTCTGATCTGGCAGACTCACTAAACACAAATTCTTCATTTGTAAATTATGTCTGCGTGTTGTACTGTGCCCCTGGCTATCCGTAAATTTAAAAAAGAAAATTGTGCTGTCTGGTTTGCTTAATAAGGAATTTTAAAGGATTTATACTTTTACTTTTGGTACTTAAGTGTATTTAAAACCAAATACTTTTCCTCAAGTAGAGTTTTACTGGGTGACTTTCACATTTACTTGAGTCATTTTCTATGAAAGTATCTTTACTTTTACTCAAGTATGACTATTTTTTCCACCACTGGTAAGCATGCACCACACAGACTCAGGCTTGTCACTTTAATTGTCTGTAATTAGTTGGCCTTCAATCTCTAATGAGTCCCATTTTATCTGAAAATTAACCAACTTAGCCGAATGAAGCGTATCAATGTCCAGTCCAACAGAAAATGAATCCTAGAACAGAGCCTATGATATAGCCTAGGCATATACAGTTGAAGTCGGAAGTTCACATACACTTAGGTTGGAGTCATTAAAACTCATTTTTCAACCACTCCACAAATGTCTTGTTAACAAACTTTAGTTTTGGCATATCGGTTAGGACATCAACTTTGTGCATGACACAAGTCATGTTTCCAACAATTGTTTACAGACAGATTATTTCACTTATAATTCACTGTATCACAATTCTAGTGGGTCAGAAGTTTACATACACTAAGTTGACTGTTCCTTTAAACAGCTTGGAAAATTTCAGAAAATGATGTCATGGCTTTATAAGCTTCTGATAGGCTAATTGACCTAATTTGAGTCAATTGGAGGTCTACCTGTGGATGTATTTTAAGGCCTACCTTCAAACTCAGTGGCTCTTTGCTTGACATCATGGGAAAATCAAAAGAAATCAGCCAAGACCTCAGAAATCAAATTGTAGACCTCCACAAGTCTGGTTCATCCTTGAGAGCAGTTTCCAAACGCCTGAAGGTACCATGTTCATCTGTACAAACAATAGTACGCAAGTATAAACCCCATGGGACCATGTAGCCGTCATACCGCTCAGGAAGGAGATGCGTTCTGTCTCCTAGAGATGAACGTACTTTGGTGCAAAAAGTGCAAATCAATCCCAGAACAGCAGAAATGGACCCTGTGAAGATGCTGGAGGAAATAGGTACATAAATATCTATATCCACAGTAAAACGAGTCCTATATCAACATAACCTGAAAGGCCGCTCAGCAAGGAAGAAGCCACTGCTCCAAAACCGCTATAAAAAAGCCAGACTACCGTTTGCAACTGCACATGGGGACAAAGATCGTACTTTTTGGAGAAATGTACTCTGGTCTGATGAAACAAAAATAGAACTGTTTGGCCATAATGACCATCATTATGTTTGGAGGAAAAAGGGGGATGTTTGCAAGCCGAAGTACACCATCCCAACCGTGAAGCATGAGGGTGGCAGCATCATGTTGTGGGGGTGCTTTGTTGCAGGAGGGACTGGTGCACTTCACAAAATAGATGGCATCATGAGGAAAGAAAGTTGTGGATATATTGAAGCAACATCTCAAGACATCAGTCAGAAAGTTAAAGCTTGGTCGCAAATGGGTCTTCCAAATGGACAATGACCCCAAGCATACTTCCAAAGTTGTGGCAAAATGGCTTAAGGACAACAAAGTCAAGGGACTGGATTGGCCATCACAAAGCCCTGACCTCAATCCTATAGAAAATTTGTGGGCAGAACTGAAAAAGTGTGTGCGAGCAAGGAGGCCTACAAACCCGATTCAGTTACACCAGCTCTGTCAGGAGGAATGGGCCAAAATTCACCCAACTTATTGTGGGAAGCTTGTGGAAGGCTACTTGAAACGTTTGACCAAAGTTAAACAATTTAAAGGCAATGCTACCAAACACGAATTGAGTGTATGTAAACTTCTGACCCACTGGGAATGTGATGAAAGAAATAATGAAAGATGGAAGAAATAAAGCTGAAATAAATAATTCTCTCTACTATTATTCTGACATATCACATTCTTAAAATAAAAGTGGTGATCCTAACTGACCTAAATCAGGGTACTTTTACTAGGATTAAATGTCAGGAATTGTGAAAAACTGAGTTTAAATGTATTTGGCTAAGGTGTATGTAAACTTCCGACTTCAACTGTATATATACACACAGTAGTCCATACAGGAGTCAGGATAAGCTTTCTGACTCAGTCACATTTGACATTGGCAGTTAACAGCCAATCACAGTGAGTGGCCAAAAGCATATTTCCTGGTTCCCAGCCAATAGCGAGGCTCTGTCAAAACAATGGGCCCTTTCGCTGTTTCTTGATGCCGGAGGAAGGAAATCTCTGAGCACACATCTCCTTTATTACTGTCATACACTTTCCTGGAAACTGCTGAATAACATACTTCCATTAAACCATTAATTCTGTTGGATAGCGGAGCATTGTAAAGCTGACCCCCCCCCCCCCACACACACACCCACCTAGTTCATGCAGTGCCAGAGCTAAACTGGGACAGAGCAACAACCCATTCTCTCAAGTGGAACACCCACACTGGCCAAGCTTATCTAGGCTAGACCTTTGTTAGGGCCCTATAAAATCTGTTGAATTTAAAAATATATATAATAATTTCAACTTTATTTAACCAGGTAGGCCAGTTATTTACAACTGCAACCTGGTCAAGATAAAGCAAAGCAGTGCGACAAAATACAACAGAGTTACACATAGGATAAACAAAAGTACAGTCAATAACACAATAGAAAAATCTATATAGTGTCTGCAAATAGAGTAAGGAGGTAAGGCAATAAATAGGCCATAGTAGCAAAGCAATTACAATTTAGTAAATTAACACTGGAGTGATAGATGATGATGTGCAAGTAGAAATACTGGTGTGCAAAAGAGCAAAAAAGTAAAAAACAATATGGGGATGAGGTAGGTATTTGGGTGATTGATTCCGTTTATTTTTCCCCCCCAAATTCCATTTGTTTTTCCAGGTTTCCGTTTCCCCGTTTTTTTCAGGTTCACTCTCAAAATTGCACTTTTTTAATAGAAAAAAAACAAATAAAGCAGAGGTCTGGGATTTTTTTGTGGAAATTAAGATTTTTGGGTGTAGATAACCTTTAATTCCAGTGAGCACCTAAGGTTTTTTGTAGCCACATGTGATGGTAGTGTTCACAAAACAAATACACACTGGATTGATGAAATAATCCTGATATCATTCTGCCACGGAAGCATAGGCTACTTTGTAGTTAACATTTCATTGAGAAGTTTTTTGGGAGCCTTTCTATCTACCAGAAGACTGTTTTCATTAGCATCATTGCCAACCGCTACACAAAGTGGTAGCTGCACGCACCGCACATACAGACAGGGGTATTCTGGAATGGGAGACAGATGGTGAAACCCCAAGTTTCACAAGAGAAATCCAAGTATTTAGAACACTTTAGTTTCAGTGAACGTGAGTTAACCTTGGCAAGGTAACACTCACTTTTACCCAGGCCAGAACGCTAACCTTTACCACTGTGGCGAAAGGCACTGTGCATGAGTCAAAACGGTGTGAGTGAGACAGAGAGAGACAGAGAGAGAGGACAACCAGGAAAAGAGAGCTAGACCTTTAAAAACAGAGTATGCGCACACATGCACAAGCACATTTCAGCTTGTTTCATAAAGGAGCTTGGCTAACAGCTTAACGGTGACTTGGTACCAACACTAAACAAATGTCTGGTCTGGCAGGTTATGTAATGTGTGCTAATAGCTAACAAGGATACTTTAGCTATACTTCATCAGTGAAATAAGTAGGAGCTCAGTCTAGTACAGTCACCTACAGTGGAACAATTCATTTAACCAACTCAAGACACACACCTTCCTCATCTCTCTGCGATTACACTATCTACTTACTCCTGTGTCGTATACGTGCACACGCAACAACGCAAGCACACCCTCTCACACACACCCCGTCACAAACCCTGTCTCACACACCCCCGCTGTCACAAACCGTCTCACACACACACCCCCTGTCACAAACACACCCCCTGTCACAAACCCTGTCTCACCTCCCCGCCCTCTCACAAACCCTGTCTCACACCCCCCCCTCACAAACACACACATATCCCCTCTCACAAACATTCTCACACACACACACACACCCCCCTCTCTCATCTACATGTCCTCTTGTGGCAGACGCTTGTCTCTGTGATAAGGGGAGTGATGTCTGATCATTGGCCCTTAATTAAGGCTGAAAGGGTGTGCCCCCCCCACCTACCGTACATACACATCCTTTACCCTTACATAGACACACCCACTCTTACCCGTCCCCCAACCCCAGAGCATGCTCTCCCTCCACTCCCATCTCCCCAAGGCTGGATGATTATTCAGGTAACAGACACAGTGACACACAGAGGGTCAGACAGATACAGAAGACAGAGAATCTGTAGTAGTCTATCTAGGTCGCCCAAAAATATCACTTACCAAACTAGTCGCAACAAACCTTTTAAGTTTCACTGTAGTGGGTCTTTTAAGGGTAGTGAAAATATGCGCGTTCCCCCAACACAGAGGTCAGGGAGAGGGAGGTATTTAAATTGGGCATCACTTCCTGTCCCAGTGTTCCGTCCTTCTTTAGGGGTACCAGCTGTGCTCACTCTGAAGAGCTCCCCTGGGAGACTGGGACGTGCACACACACACACCTCCCCATTCTGATCCAATAAATCTCTGGTGACATCATCCTTAAACAGGCTACAGCCCTCTGAAAGAAGTGCATCGTAAAAACACACACGCATGTAGGAAGAGAAATGTTGTGTTTCAGCAGCCCTGTTAAACCAGTCGTTCTCTCAGTAACTGGCTCTCGGTCGGTCTGTCTGTCTGTGTGCCATATGGAGGACAAAGGCATCAAAGGGAGTTTTTCCTGACCTGATGCTGAGATCTACCACCAATTAGCCCTAGCAACAGCAGCCAGAGCAGCAGGGCGCGTGTGAGACAGACAGTATGGGTGTGAGAGGTAGAGCCAGTGTGTATCATTATGTTTGTGTGAGTGTATGTTAGAGGTCGACCGATTAATCGGAATGGCCGATTAATTGGGGCCGATTTCAAGTTTTCATAACAATCGGTAAATCGGTATTTTTGGCCACCGATTTGCCGATAAAAAAAATAAAAAAAAGATTCATGTTTTTTTATTTTTATACCTTTATTTAACTAGGCAAGTCAGATTAAGAACACATTCGTATTTTCAATAACGGCCTAGGAACGGGGGTTAACTGCCTTGTTCAGGGGGGGATTCGTTTTTGCAACCTTCTGGTTACTAGTCCAACGCTCTAACCACCTGCCTTACATTGCACTCCATGAGTAGCCTGCATGGCAGGCTGACTACCTGTTATGCGAGGGCAGCAAGAAGTCAAGGTAAGTTGCTAGCTAGCATTAAACTTATCTTATAAAAAAACTATCAGTCATAAAATAATCACTAGTTAACTACACATGGTTGATGATATTACTAGTTTATCTAACGTGTCCTGCGTTGCATATAATCGATGCGGTGCCTGTTAATTTCTCATCGAATCACAGCCTACTTCGACAAACGGGTGATGATTTAACAAGCGCATTTGCGAAAAAAGCACTGTCGTTGCACCAATGTACTTAACCATAAACATGAATGCCTTTCTTTAAAATCAATACACAAGTATCTATTTTTAAACCTGCATATTTAGTTAATATTGCCTGCTAACATGAAATTGTGTCACTGCTCTTGCGTTCATTGACTGGCTCATTGCGAACTAATTTGCCAGAATTGTACGTAATTATGACATACCATTGAAGGTTGTGCAATGTAACAGGAATATTTAGACTTAGGGATGCCACCCGTTAGTAAAATACGGAACCGGTCCGTATTCTATCTGAAAGAAAAAAACATTTTGTTTTCGAGATGATAGTTTCCGGATTCGACCATATTAATGACCTAAGGCTCGTATTTCTGTGTGTTTATTATGTTATAATTAAGTCTATGATTTGATAGAGCAGTCTGACTGAGCGGTGGTAGGCACCAGCAAGCTCGTAAGCATTCATTCATACAGCACTTTTGTGCGTTTTGCCAGCAGCTCTTTGCAATGCATTGTGCTGTTTATGACTTTAAGCCTGTCAACTCCCAAGATTAGGCTGGTGTAACCGATGTGAAATGGATAGCTAGTTAGTGGGTGCGCGCTAATAGCGTTTCAAACGTCACTCGCTCTGAGACTTGGGAGTGGTTGTTCCCCTTGCTCTGCATGGGTAATGCTGCTTCGAGGGTGGCTGTTGTCGATGTGTTCCTGGTTCGAGCCCAGGTAGGAGCGAGGAGAGGGACGGAAGCTATACTGTTACACTGGCAATACTAAAGTGCCTATAAGAACATCCAATAGTCAAAGGTATATCAAATACAAATCGTATAGAGAGAAATAGTCCTATAATTTCTAAAATAACTACAACCTAAAACTTATTAGCTGGGAATATTGAAGACTCATGTTAAAAGGAACCACCAGCTTTTATATGTTCCCATGTTCTGAGCAAGGCACTTAAACGTTAGCTTTCTTACATGGCACATATTGCACTTTTACTTTCTTCTCCAACACTTTGTTTTTGCATTATTTAAACCAAATTGAACATGTTTCATTATTTATTTGAGGCTAAATTGATTTTATTGATGTATTATATTAAGCTAAAATAAGTGTTCATTCAGTATTGCTGTAATTGTCATTATTACAAATAAATAAATGTATTTTTTTATTTTAAATCGGCAAATTAATCGGCTTTTTTGGGTCATCCAATAATCGGTATCGGCGTTGAAAAAGCATAATCGGTCAACCTCTAGTGTGTGTAGATGTTATTGATCAGACCCTGCTGTGAGGTAGAGGGAGTAGGACATCATCACTGAGCCATAATAATGGCAGGAGGACAGTAGCATCCTCTGTCTGTGGCTACTAGCGGCTCTGATGGAGGGCTACTCCTATCAAAGGTTGACTGGTTGTGCTTATGGTATCCATGGTTAGTGGTTATTAAACTGTCAGATCTGGTCCTAGATACTGTTAACTCCTGGTGTGTGTACCGGTTCAACCCCGCTGTTGATTTTTTGTCTCCCCCCGCTCAACACAAACACACAAAAATGTAATAGGATAGGGATAATCCACCACAACATCTTTAACATAACCTACCAAATTCTCTCTTTAAAATATCCTGATCAATATTCCAGTACAGTAAATGAGTAGGCAGAGATTACAGTATAGAGAGAATAATCCCCTCAACTCTGAAGGAGAGGAGAGAGGGGGGCTTTCTTTGGTACCATCACAACCTTTCAAACTCCTCCTTGGCACACTAGGAAACTACAGTGTTCTGTGTTCTACGAAAATAAATCCTTTGAGTCATCTCATTAATATTTTGGGGATTCCCCATCTCTCTCCGTTTCTGCTCTTATTAGGTCTATTTATCATACACTCTCCATTTCCTTCATCACTTCCTGGTTTTGTGTGTATAAAGAAGTGGGGACCGAGCATGATAGACTACTTTGTTTTTGAAAAGGTCTTGTTTCAGAATGTGGGGTGCTGGTGTTGTTCTGTCTCTCTGGGGCATGGCGACCCAATCTGGGTTAGGGTGGAGAAACTCACAGACATAGTGGACGAACTGCAGAAAACATACTCAGGTACTGTGTGGATTTATATGAAACCTTCACTTTCAGTGACACAAACAATGCAAACTGACTTGAAGGTATATTTGAAGCGTTTCATTCCAAAATTCTATTTATCCATTTTCATAAATGTTGGTAAATTATATTTATTTTTGTTTAAAATAACTTATGAAAGAGATTGGTGTGTTTCCCCCCCCCCATCTAATCATGACTTGTTAAATGACAGACATGTTTGTTTGAAACTTATCACTAAATTGTTTGTCTCTCTGACATGAAACGATCACATTTTGTTTTAAAACGAGATATATCCACCTCAAATCACTGAGAAAAAAGTAGCACTGCAAGGTTTTACAAAGTCTGTGACAAATATATATTTTTAAATCAGACCCACTGCAGTCAAAACCTTTTCCTGTGTTTTGTATTACATTTCCAAACTATAAAAGTTGGAATAATATTGTGAAATTGTGAAAAATATGATAGTGCCATTTTAGTGTAAGAGCTGTTTGAAAAAAAAACATCAGCCTGTTTTGGTGGAATGGAGTTTTGGCCTGCCAGGTAACATAACCAGGCGGTACATTACTTAATAGACCAATAATAAAGTTATTAACAGCTAGTTTTCAGTTTCTCCTTCCCCCCTCAGACCACTCCCAGACAGTCCTAGCTCAATTATTGCTTAAGAAATGTATCTTCGCTAAAAAGCTATTTTTGTAAATTTTCTACCATTATAATGGAAAACAATCACAGTAAGATAGAGATAAAAACAGCTGCATTGGACATTTAATAAAGAATTGTACAAATTACATTTGTGACGTCAACACACACATATACATATATATATATATAAGCCTTCCCTACAAGCCTTCCCTGTAGCTCAGTTGGTAGAGCATGGTGTTTGCAACACCAGGGTTGTGGGTTCGATTCCCACGGGGGGCCAGCACAGAAAAAAAAAATGTATGATATGTATGAAATTGTATGAAATGTATGCCTTCACTACTGTAAGTCGCTCTGGATAAGAGCGTCTGCTAAATGACTAAAATGTAAAAAATGTATATATATATATATACACACACACACACACACACATATATACACACACATATATATATATATACACACATGTATGTATACACACACACATATATATACACACATACATACATGTATATATATATATATATATATATATATATATACACACACATATATATACATAAAATATAAAAATGTGTATATATATATATATATATATATATATATAAAAATGTATCTCTCAATAAAATGATATGAGATCTGGGCTCTGGTCAAAAGTAGTGCACTATATAGGGAATAGGGTGCCATTTGGGATTAGGCCTAACTCTAACAAAACCCTACAACATGAGGCTAATTCATGTTTTGAATTAATATGTTAAACATACAGGATACAAACATTGTAATCCAGCTAAACAATGGATATATAGCTTTTTCCAAACAAAACCATTTGTAATACACATTAAAATCTATGAACATCTGTGGACAGTAATATTTTACACATAAATAATAATAATTGATTAAACTTTTATAGTGCTTTTCATTGCAAACAAAATCTCAAAGCACTTGTTAAGCAAAATAAACAACAAAATGTAATTTAAAAAGAAATTAAGGCTACAACAGTAGCTAGATCAGCTCGATCAAGTCGGAGTGCTTCTTCAAGCCTCCCGCAGATGGGCTGCCGCAGGCATGAGAGGATTTAGAAGCTCTGCTAGATGGTCAGCAGAGGTGCTGGTCGGAGGTGGTGGTCATGTCAGCATGTCCAAGGGCAGGCAGCTCGATGTCATCAGGGCATCTCCGCGCCTTCAACTTCTCTGCTAGCTAGCATTAGCTAGTTTGTTGACAACACTGATTTTCATCAAGTTACAGGCAGGAATCCAATTCATGATATCAATACTTGATCTGCACACATTTAGCTTTTGAAAGATACACATTTTGTAAAATAAAATACATACAAAACAATGAAATATGTACATCGGAAATAGAGGAAGGACTAAAAACAGACAAAATATAACTATTGTAAAATAGATTGTGTCTGTAAAATGTGTATAAGATAAACTGAAGGTAGAAGCCTAAGTGTTTATTAGTTTACTCCAATTGGGGGAAGGGTGGTAGGGTTTGTGGGAATAATAAAGGTATATTCTTTAAAAAATATGTATATCTTTATAGTTATGTGTATATGTGTATGGATATGGATATATATATATTTACCCCAAAAATATATGGGGGATTGGAAATGATGCAGACAATTACATTGATGGAAACAACAATCTTTCCGCAATATTAAGCTTATCCACCCCTTAAAAAAACAAAAAAAAACAATAAATAATATTAAAAAAACAATGAAATATGTACAGAATTTCCAAATAATATAGCTACTGTTACAATGATAGCTAGGCTATAATATCTATTTTGTGACAGAAAAATACAATAAAAAAAAAATGAAATTAAGGTATAGAACTGACACTGTACTTTATTCAGTGTTTTGCCTAGTGCTTTCTTCAACAAAAATCACAGATCTTACTCAGTCCCTCTTAATCCAATAATTAGGTCATTGATTTCGTTCTGACAGAAACACATACATGTATTACAAAATTATAGATCTGGTGGAAAACTGTTGCAGCAATCCATCAACCAATACGGATGTTGTGCTAGTGCATGTGTGTATAAAGCACTGTTATAGTAGTTTCTGTGCACAAGCCCAGAGGATAAGCAGAGTGCTGCATTGCAGTGTGTCATATGCATAGGCACACACAAACAAACAAAGACTCTTCAACATGATTTGGTCTTCCTGGCACCCTGTCCTCTAGCCCTGGCTGCAGTGAGTCTGTTCCCAGTTGTAGTGTATTATGGGTTGCAGTAATGAGAGTTGAATCTATAATTATGTGTCTGTCTGCATCCATGTTGCTAGCTATGTGTCGTCTGGGTCTGAAGGTTAGAGTGAGAGAGTGAGAGAGCGAGAGAGCGAGAGACAAACAGAGGAGTGGGGGGTCAATCAAAATACTGAGTTGAGATGCTCAGAAGGCATCAATCATTTTCGCTACGGAACTTAATAGCCGCCTACGTCATGTGTTGACATTACGTGATGTTGGGGACACTTAATATTTAGTTACACAGACAGACAGGGACACACAAAATAGTCTAATAAATTACTGTTTGGTTAGGGTCTCACAACTACGCGCACACATTCAGTCACAGCAATATGATTAACAAACAAAATTAGAATGAAAACTGAAGCAGCAACACACAGAGCTGCACAGTTCTCCAAGCAAAGTAGTGTGTGTGTGAGAATAAGTGCGTGAGTAAATGAGAGAAACAGATGCGGCTAGTCTTGGAAGCGCTCTTCTCTTTAAAAAAGCTACGTTTTGGAGTGGCTGAATGAAATACATCTGCAGCGATTCTAACTACGCTTTAAAGTGTGTGTTGCCATTTCACTCATGTCTGTAACAATGAATAAACCACAGAATGATACAAATAGGTTCGCTGGGCCCAGCCTAAACCATTTCCAGCACTGCCCCCAATTCAGCTCCATCTCAGCAGGAGGCTGTGAAGGAAGAGGCAGTGAAGCAAAAGCCACCTGTCATATACTGCCTTTCACTCATTTATGAGAGATGGTGGTGTGTGTGAGATTCCTCCTCCCACTCACATCTGCAGCATCTAGCTTATAATCATGTCTGGAGGAATCTACTGCATACGTGGTCAAATTCATACACAAAATGCATGAACGTTATCTCTCTCGTGGAATACTGCTGGTCTGAAAACAATCCATTACACAATGATACATTGCATAAAAAAAAACATGCTCAAATTACGTTTCCACCTCATCTGAATAAGGACAAGTAAAACATGTTTTAGCTAAGGCTTGCACCAAAATTATCCATTACAATTGAGAGGCTGCAGAAGAACTTAGCATTAACTAACGTTAGCTACAGTAGCTAACTAGCTAACGTTAGCTAGCCTCTTGCCAACAACATGTAATATCAGCTAGGTCTAGCTATCTAGCTAGGTAAGATGGTGAGGTGTTTTTGTTTCAGTTGAGGACACGTTGTGAGACAGAAGCACTTCAAACCATTCAAATGATATAATACCTTGGCTAAATGAAACATGAACAACCACAGAGAGATAACGGCTGTATACAGTTTCGTGGCTGAAAAAGCCTGCCAAATTAACGTTAACGTTATATAACTAGCCAATTGAAAAGCTAACTAACGTTGCTAGATAACTATCTAAAGTTAGCACATAATAAGCCAACAACGCCAAATTACCGCTAGCTATAGAAGTAGCTAGCTAGCAAGACGAACATATTGGGCATAACATCTCACAAGTACTTTGAACAAAGTGAACCATTTGTATCAGCTACCTACCGTTTAGAGCGTTGTCATCTTGCAGGGTTTTGGTTACCGCTTCCCACACATTGCATCCCAAAAGACAGAGAACTATCGCTGCGGTCCTGCTCAAAACCCCGACCCTCATCATTGCAGATGTCACACAAAAAAAATAGTTCAAATAAATATAAAATATTGGCTGGCTACATCAATGTATTGTAAAACACACACATGTACATCGGGCAAGACTCCATATTTTGTAGCATTAGCGTTCCCTCTATTTTCCCCTTCAGTATGTCCTGTTCAGTTCTGCAACCCACCCCTCTTGCTGCTCGGTCGGTTCTTTTTTTTCTTAAAAAAGAAAGAAAGTCACTAAAGCCAAGACGGCCCCACGTTAACTATTCCAACACCAGACGCTCCCCCAACAGGCGCCTAGCAGAATCATGTGTGGGGTTTGACAGCCATCTTCAGGCGACTCACTGAAGGGGTTGTCTGAAAACCGCAAGTTAATAACACATGTTGAAGAGTTGACAGCTTTATGATGATAGTCTGTATTTGTTTTTAATTAACTATAATAACTCGCCCAAACATTTTTGATCTGAAACAATACTGATAAAAAACGCCATTTAACAAGAGATGTAATTCCTACTTGCTACTAAAAACTATACTGTCCACTAGCACTGAGCAATTACTGCTTTTTGAGGTCGGTTCGGTTTCAGTTCGATTATTAATACATCACGTTTTTCGATTATATTTTCAAACATGAAATGCACTATGCATTATATGGGTTGAATGTTGTAATAACACAGAATAAAACAATTAATACAAGTCCAATGATGGTAGTGACTGCCCATTAATGCTTATTAGCCATCATTTATTGACATGACTTTAATAAAATATCACTGTTTTTAAGCAATAGAACGCTGGTTGCAATTTCAGTTTAATCCACCAGAAAATAATAAACAAATATTACAGCTAAAGTCAAATATACTAATTGATTAAAAAAATGATTATTTGGGGATTTTTCTTTTTTTACAAATTGTTTACAGTTTTTTACGATTGCTTACACACTAAAATGTAACTTTCCCACAATTAGCAAAACCTTACACTCAAGGAGCAAAACACAAGGCTAGATTTGCACAACTGTAAGCACATTGTCAGCTTCACACATTTGCAAAACATTACACACAGTGATTTGCAAAACACTAAACACACTTGTTTACATCAGACACAGAAGTATATCATGATGTCACTTCCTTGCAATTCCAAAGCACTGACTGTCAAATTACCACACCTATGAGCCAATCTGTTTAACACAGCCATCAGGTGCACAAACACATGATTGCTAAATTGTAGACACACCAATCAGGTTTAAGCACTATAAAAATGCAGCAGGTAGGTTCACCTGCCTTCAACCAAAATGGAAGGAGTCAGAAGAAGAGTGAGGGTGAGAGGAGGAGTACACAGAGGAGGAGTACACAGAGGAGGAGTACACAGAGGTAGAGGAGAAGGAGGTAGAGAAGGAGGTAGAGCCAGAGGTCGAGGAAGACCTGAAGCAGCAGGAGAAGAATGTGCACAACGAAGAGGACCAAACTTATCAAATGACATTCGTGCAACACTAGTGAACAATGTTGTGAACCACGGATTGACACTGAGGGAGGCTGGACTGCGAGTTCAGCCAAATCTTAGCAGATATACAGTGACATCTGTCACAAGGACTTTTCGACAGGAAAACAGGTAAAAGATCTGTCTACAGTTACAGTAATCCGCCCGCTTATTGTATGCACCATATCAGCACTCGTGATACCCCTTCCTGTGACATTGTACAGTAAGTTACATGTAGTATTCTCTACATAGGATTGAGGGTCGGGGACGACAAGGAGGAAGGGGGCCCATATTCACGCAGGAACAAGAGGGAGAGATAATAAACATGGTTTTGGCCAATAATGCTATCAGGCTCAGAACTACAAGCCAACATTATCGGTGACCATGCCATTTTCAATAATGTCCATCAGGTCTCTCAGTCAACACTGGCACGCATCCTGAAAAGACATCAGGTTCAAATGAAACAACTTTATCGAGTGCCTTTTGAGCGGAATTCAGAGAGGGTCAAACGGCTGCGGCATGAGTATGTGGAGGTTTGTATTGTTCACTTTAGCACTGTGATGTTGCATACCGCACACATGACTTTTTTACATTGACTGTATACTAGACCTATCCTGAACTACACAATCTTGTCTTTCATTGTATTTCAGGGAGTTTTGCAGATGGATGCCGAGGAAATCCTGCATGAATTAATATATATTGATGAGGCAGGGTTCAACCTCACAAAAGCAAGAAGGAGAGGCAGAAATATCATTGGCCACAGGGCTATAATCAATGTCCCAGGGCAACGTGGGGGTAACATCACCCTTTGCGCTGCCATTTCACAGCATGGGGTTCTCCTCCGTCATGCCAAAATGGGCCCTTACAACACACCTCACATTCTCGCATTTTTGGACCGATTGCACCACATCGTCACAGCAGGTAATGAAATGCACCAGATGCAATACACTGTCATCTGGGACAATGTGTCATTCCACCGCTCTGCTTTGGTCCAGAACTGGTTTCAACACCATCCACCGTTGACAGTACTATACCTTCCACCATACTCTCCGTTTCTAAACCCTATCGAAGAGTTTTTCTCTGCATGGCGGTGGAAGGTTTACGATCTCCAGCCCCAGGCTCAGGTACCCCTCATTCAGGCCATGGAGGACGCCTGTGACCAAGGCGACGCCGCAGCTGTGCAAGGATGGATTCGACATTCAAGACGGTTCTTCCCGCGTTGTCTTGTTAATGAGGATATTGCTTGTGACGTTGATGAAATTCTCTGGCCATATCCAGCTAGGCGAAGAGATAATATATAGTATGTTTACTGTAGTATTTTCTGTACAATGTTGTCAGTTTTTTCAGGTTATTTTTTATGTTTGATGTTGTTATTTACTGTAATTGTAACCTGTACTGGATACAGTATTTTACGTTTGTCTGTTTGCTGAGCTAACAGTGTTATGCACACTACTGTAGTAGCATGAAAACTGGGACATGTTTTGTTGTGATTCTCCATGTTGACATGTTGACTGATTGGGTATATGGAGAGAAATAAATTATATTTTCCTCAGTTTGCAGCATTGGTCTTGTGTAGAGTTTGTATAGTTGCACTTTCTCTGTGTACTTCATTTACAGTACTCTAATCACTGACAATTTGACTTGCTAAAAGTGTTTTAGGTTAGCAACAGCAGTGTGTAACTGGTTCAAAAAGATTGAAGTCATATGAAATGTGTGTTTCGTATGGTAACAAAATATTGTTTTTATGAAGTCGTGAATAGTTTTGACAAAAGTGTACCATTTTTCAAATGATCTGAAGTGTTGTGCTACTTTGGTGTAGGGTTGTGCTAATTGTGTGTAGTGTTTTGACAAACCGAGCCCTGTTTTAAACAATTGAAAAAAACGAATTGAAGGATATCATAAATACAATTGGTGGAGTTGTCACACATGCAGCTAACAAGAAGATAATGGGATGGTTTTCAGAGATTGGTGGGAGGGGTTGAGGGTAGCTGAAGGGTGGGATGTAAAATAACAAAAAATATATGACTAATGTAAAATATACTGTGACCCGTAATATGTTTATGTATAAGCTAGAAGTAGAAGCCTAAGTATTGTTGTCCATTAATTTACTCAAATTAGGGAGGGGTGGTAGGGTTATGGGAAAATAATAAAATAAAATGTTTGTAAAAAAAATGTATGAGAGATTGGAAATAATGCAGACATTACATTGAAAAAACCATATTCTATCTGCAATATTAAAGCTGATCTACCCCTAAAAATAACAAGTAGATGGTCATGAAGGAAAGGAGACAAGTAAAGGAGGAGAGGAGACTATTAAATGAGCTTTCTGAAGAATGGCTCCATAGCTCAGTGGTTAGAGCACTGGTCTTGTAAACCAGGAGTCGTGAGTTTGATTCTCACTGGGGCCTTGATTTTGACTCCTACCCTCTGTGACATTCATCTGAAACTTTACACAGTGCTGCACAGGGTGGGAGTTACCATTTCTCTCGCTCTATACAGCAGAAAGTTCAAAATGTGACAACAAACTGACAATATCGCCCTGCAAAAATAATTCTCCCTGTAATACTACTGTAAGAGACATTGCCAAACAAACTGACGATACCATTCCACGTTTGCCGATTCTGTCCTTGGCCGCCCATCATGATTAAAAAAGGGCTGAAACTAGAGACAGGAGTAGCAGAGGTCATGTAAACCAGTGAAGCATGTTGAAAGAATAACAACATTAACTTGAACTTTTCCTTATATTAACTGTAACTCAGTAAAAACTTTTCAGTTGTGGCGTGTTGCATATATATTTTTGTTCAGTATGGTAAATAATGGTTACTTCTGAGAAAGTATTAAAACTTCTTAGAGCTAAGCGGCAGTATCCTGAATTTCTGCCTGACTGACGTGCCCAAAGCAAACTGCCTGTTACTCAGGCCCAGAAGCTAGGAAATGCATATAATTGGTAGAATTTGATAGAAAACACTTTGAAGTTTCTAAACTGTTAAAATAATGTCTGTGAGTATAACAGAATTGATATTGCAGGGAAAACCAGAGGAAAATCCATCCAGAAATATTTTTGGGGGGCGGTAACAGGCCTTTCCAATGCAAGTCTATGGGCCTATATATAAAAATTCTTCCCATATTGTAGTACCTATGGATTCCACCAGATGTCAACAGTCTTTATACAGGGTTTCAGGCTTGTTTATTGAAAAACAAACAAGTAATAGTCGTTTCTTCCAAGGGAGCTCAACAGACAAAGTAGGCTTTTGTGGCGCACGTGAATGAGGGCGCGCTCTTCGTTATTTTCCTTTCCTATTGAACACTGTTCTTTCCGTCTGAAATATTGTAGTTTATTTACATATTAGGGTACCTGAGGATTGAATAGAAACATTGTTTGACTTGTTTGGACGAAGTTTACCGGTAGCTTTTGGATTCCTTTGAATGCATGTTGAAGGAGTGGATTACTGAAATCAATGGCGCCAACTCAACTGACTTTTTTAGATATAAAGAAGAACTTTATCGAACAAAACGAACATTCATTGCGTAGCTGGGACCCTTGGGATTGCAAACAGAGGATGATCTTCAAAGGTAAGTGATTTATTTAACCTCTTACATCTAGACATTTAACCTCTTACACCTGCTCCAATAGCCAATTATGGTCGTGGCGCGAATTACAAATTCCTCAAAAATACAAAAACTTCCATTTTTCAAACATATGACTATTTTACACCATATTAAAGACAAGACTCTCCTTTATCTAACCACACTGTCCGATTTCAAAAAGGCTTTACAACGAAAGCAAAACATTAGATTATGTCAGCAGAGTACCCAGCCAGAAAAAATCAGACACCCATTTTTCAACCTAGCATATAATGTCACATAAATCCAAACCACAGCTAAATGCAGCACTAACCTTTGATGATCTTCATCAGATGACACCCCTAGGACATTATGTTATACAATACATGCATGTTTTGTTCAATCAAGTTCATATTTATATCAAAAACCAGCTTTTTACATTAGCATGTGACGTTCAGAACTAGCATACCCCCCGCAAACTTCCAGTGAATTTACTAAATTACTCACGATAAACGTTCACAAAAAACATAACAATTATTTTAAGAATTATAGATACAGAACTCCTCTATGCACTCGCTATGTCCAATTTTAAAATAGCTTTTCGGTGAAAGCACATTTTGCAATATTCTCAGTAGATAGCCCAGCCATCACGGCTAGCTATTTAGACACCCATCAAGTTTAGCACTCACCAAAGTCCGATTTACTACAAGAAATATGTTATTACCTTTGCTCATCTTCAGAATGCACTCCCAGGACTTCTACTTCAATAACAAATGTTGGTTTGGTCCCAAATAATCCATAGTTATATCCAAACAGCGGCGTTTTGTTCGTGCGTTCAAGACACTATCCGAATGGTAAAGAAGGGTGACGAGCACGACGCATTTCGTGACAAAAAAATTCTAAATATTCCATTACCGTACTTCGAAGCATGTCAACTGCTGTTTAAAATCAATTTTTATGCAATTTTTCTCTTAAAAAAAACGATAATATTCCGACCGGGAAATCGTTTTTTAGTACAAAGAGAGCAAAAGTAAAAGCATGGGATCCCCTCGTGCACGAGCTTCAGTCTGATGGCCCTCTGATCGACCACCATCCAAACGCGCTAAAGTTTTTCAGCCAGCAGGTGGAATTACATCATTCAGCTTTTTCCCGGGTTCTGAGAGCCTATGGGAGCCGAAGGAAGTGTCACGTTACAGCAAAGATCCTACATTTTCTTTAAACAGAGCCAAGAAGCTCAAGGAATGGTCAGAGAGGGTACTTCCTGTTTGGAATCTTCTCAGGTTTTTGCCTGCCATATGAGTTCTGTTATACTCACAGACACCATTCAAACAGTTTTAGAAACTTTAGGGTGTTTTCTATCCAAAGCCAATAATTATATGCATATTCTAGTTTCTGGGCAGGAGAAATAATCAGATTAAATCGGGTACGTTTTTTATCCGGCCGTGAAAATACTGCCCCCAGCCATAACAGGTTAATCGCTATTTGCGATTTTGTGAAGCCTGTGCTGGTTTAAAAAATATTTTTGATGTGGGGAGCTGTCATCAGATAATCACATGGTATGCTTTTGCCATAAAGCCTTTTTGAAATCCGACAACGCAGTTGGATTAACAGGAAGTTAAGCTTTTAAATGATATAAGACTTGCATGTTCATGAATGTTTAATATTATGACTTTGTCATTTGAATTTGGCGCTTTCCAATTTCACCGGATGTTGTCGGAAGAGGGTATTACTGTCAAGAGGAGTGAAACAAGGTTGTCCACTATCGACATATCCATTTATTATGGCCATCAAAATGATAGCTATTAAAATCAGATCCAACAATAATATCAAGGGGATAGAAATCTGAGTCTTAAAAACAAAGGTGTCATTGTACGCTGAGGACTCATGCTTTCTTTTAAATCCACCGTTTTGATCCAATAGACAATCTAGATAATTTCTCTAACCTCTCTGGAATACAACTGAACTATGATAAGTGTACCATTATAAAATGGGATGGTTTTCAGAGATTGGTGGGAGTGGTTGAGGGTAGCTGAAGGGTGGTATGTAAAATAAATACAAATATATGACTAATGTAAAATATACTGTGTCTGTAATATGTGTATAGTACGTATAAGCTAGAAGTAGAAGCCTAAGTATTGTTGTCCATTAATTTACTCAAATTAGGGAAGGGTGGTAGGGTTATGGGAAAATAATAAACTAAAATGTTTGTAAAAAAATGTATGAGGGATTGGAAATAATGCAGACATTACATTGAAAAAACCCACATTCTATCTGCAATATTAAAGCTGATCTACCCCTAAAAATAACAAATAGATGGTCATGAAGGAAAGGAGACAAGTAAAGGAGGAGAGGAGACTATTAAAGGAGATCTCTGAAGAATGGCTCCATAGCTCAGTGGTTAGAACACTGGTCTTGTAAACCAGGGGTCGTGAGTTAGATTTTTTCCTTGGGTCCTTGATTTTGACTCTACCCTCTGTGACATTCATCTGAAACTTTACACAGTGCTGCACAGGGTGGGAGTTACCATTTCTCTCGCTCTATACAGCAGAAAGTTCAAAATGTGACAACAAACTGACAATATCGCCCTGCAAAAATAATTCTCCCTGTATTATTACTGTAAGAGACATTGCCAAACAAACTAACGATACCATTCCACGTTTGCCGATTCTGTCCTGGGCCGCCCATCATGATTAAAAAAGGGCTGAAACTAGAGACAGGAGTAGCAGAGGTCATGTAAACCAGTGATGCATGTTGAAAGAATAACAACATTAACCTGTTTGTGATAGGGGGCAGTATTGAGAATTTGGAAAAAATATGTGCCCATTTTTAACTGCCTCCTACACCAACTCAGAAGCTAGAATATGCATACTATTGTTCAGGTTTGGATAGAAAACACCCTAAAGTTTCTAAAACTGTTTGAATGGTGTCTGTGAGTATAACAGAACTCCTATGGTAGGCAAAAACCTGACAAGGTTTCATGCAGGAAGTGGCCTGTCTGACAAGGAGTCGTGCGTCTTGCATCTGTTTATTGAAAAGTAAGGATCTTAGCTGTAACGTGACAATTCCTAGGGCTCCAATAGGCTCTCAGAACCCGGGAAAAACCTGAACGATGACGAGGCGGCCTCTGGCTGAAACAGATTATCGCCTTTGGTAAGTGGCCGATCAGAGGACCATTGAATGAGGTGCGTGCACGAATTGCCCCGTGGAGAAATTTCATTCGGCTGTTTAGGCTCATTGCAGATTGAAAACCATCCCATTTTAAATATATTTCTTGATGGATTTTCCTCGCGTTTTTGCCTGCCATATCAATTCTGTTATACTCACAGACATTATTTTAACAGTTTAGAAACTTCAAAGTGTTTTCTATCAAATTCTACCAATTATATGCATTTCCTAGCTTCTGGGCCTGAGTAACAGGCAGTTTGAATTGGGCACGTCAGTCAGGCAGAAATTCAGGATACTGCCCCCTAGCCCTAAGAAGTTTTAATACTTTCTCAGAAGTAGCCATTATTTACCATACTGAACAAAATATATATGCAACACGCAACAACTGAAAAGATTTTACTGAGTTACAGTTAATATAAGGAAAAATTCAAGTTAACCTCTATGGCGCATGTGGGACGAATTCGTCCCACCTACGTAACAGCCACCTGAATTCAGTGGCGCAATTTTTGAATCGTTTGAAATACTATTACTTCAATTTCTCAAACATATGACTATTTTACAGCTATTTAAAGACAAGACTCTCCTTAATCTAACCACACTGTCCGATTTCAAAAAGGCTTTACAACGAAAGCAAAACATTCGATTATGTCAGGAGAGTGCCCAGCCAGAAATAATCAGACACCCATTTTTCAACCTAGCATATAATGTCACATAAATCCAAACCACAGCTAAATGCAGCACTAACCTTTTATGATCTTCATCAGATGACACACCTAGGACATTATGTTATACAATACATGCATGTCTGTTCAATCAAGTTCATATTTATATCAAAAAACAGCTTTTTACATTAGCATGTGACGTTCAGAAAAAGCATACCCCCCGCAAACTTCCGGGGAATTTACTAACAGTTTGCTAAATTACTCACGATAAACGTTCACATAAAGCATAACAATTATTTGAAGAATTATAGATACATTACTCCTCTATGCACTCGATATGTCCGATTTTAAAATAGCTTTTCGGATGAAGCACATTTTGCAATATTCTAAGTACATAGCCCAGCCATCACGGGCTAGCTATTTAGACACCCACCCAGTTCAGCCTTCACCAAAATCACATTTACTATAAGAAAAATGTTATTACCTTTCCTGTTCTTCGTCAGAATACACTCCCAGGACTTCTACTTCAATAACAAATGTAGGTTTGGTCCCAAATAATCCATCGTTATATCCAAACAGCAACGTTTTGTTCGTGAGTTCTAGACACTATCAGAATGCTACATCACGGTCGTGCGCATGGCGCATGGCGTGACAAAAAATGTCTAAATATTCCATTACCGTACTTCGAAGCATGTCAACCGCATGTCAACCAATTTTTATGCCATTTATCTCGTAGAAAAGCGATAATATTCCGACCGGGAATCTGCAATGAGCCTAAACAGCCGAATGAAATTTCTCCACGGGGCAATTCGTGCACGCGCCTCATTCAATGGTCCTCTGATCGGCAACTTACCAAAGGCGATAATCTGTTTCAGCCAGAGGCCGCCTCATCATCGTTCAGGTTTTTCCCGGGTTCTGAGAGCCTATTGGAGCCCTAGGAATTGTCACGTTACAGCTAAGATCCTTACTTTTCAATAAACAGATGCAAGACGCACGACTCCTTGTCAGACAGGCCACTTCCTGCATGAAACCTTGTCAGGTTTTTGCCTGCCATAGGAGTTCTGTTATACTCACAGACACCATTCAAACAGTTTTAGAAACTTTAGGGTGTTTTCTATCCAAACCTGAACAATAATATGCATATTCTAGCTTCTGAGTTGGTGTAGGAGGCAGTTAAAAATGGGCACATATTTTTTCCAAATTCTCAATACTGCCCCCTATCCCAAACAGGTTAATGTTGTTATTCTTTCAACATGCATCACTGGTTTACATGACCTCTGCTACTCCTGTCTCTAGTTTCAGCCCTTTTTTAATCATGATGGGCGGCCCAGGACAGAATCGGCAAACGTGAAATGGTATCGTTAGTTTGTTTGGCAATGTCTCTTACAGTAATAATACAGGGAGAATTATTTTTGCAGGGCGATATTGTCAGTTTGTTGTCACATTTTGAACTTTCTGCTGTATAGAGCGAGAGAAATGGTAACTCCCACCCTGTGCAGCACTGTGTAAAGTTTCAGATGAATGTCACAGAGGGTAGAGTCAAAATCGAGGCCCCAGTGAGAATCGAACTCACGACCCCTGGTTTACAAGACCAGTGCTCTAACCACTGAGCTATGGAGCCATTCTTCAGAAATCTCCTTTAATAGTCTCCTCTCCTCCTTTACTTGTCTCCTTTCCTTCATGACCATCTATTTGTTATTTTTAGGGGTAGATCAGCTTTAATATTGCAGATAGAATGTGGGTTTTTTCAATGTAATGTCTGCATTATTTCCAATCCCTCAAACATTTTTTTACAAACATTTTAGTTTATTATTTTCCCATAACCCTACCACCCTTCCCTAATTTGAGTAAATTAATGGACAACAATACTTAGGCTTCTACTTCTAGCTTATACATACTATACACATATTACAGACACAGTATATTTTACATTAGTCAGAATTTTCTATTTATTTTACATACCACCCTTCAGCTACCCTCAACCACTCCCACCAATCTCTGAAAACCATCCCATTTTATAATGGTACACTTATCATAGTTCATTTGTATTCCAGAGAGGTTAGAGAAATTATCTAGATTGTCTATGGGATCAAAACGGTGGATTTAAAAGAAAGCATGAGTCCTCAGCGTACAATGACACCTTTGTTTTTAAGACTCAGATTTCTATCCCCTTGATATTATTGTTGGATCTGATTTTAATAGCTATCATTTTGATGGCCATAATAAATAGATATGTCGATAGTGGACAACCTTGTTTCACTCCTCTTGACAGTAATACCCTCTTCCGACAACATCCGGTGAAATTGGAAAGCGCCAAATTCAAATGACAAAGTCATAATATTAAACATTCATGAACATACAAGTGTCTTATATAATTTAAAAGCTTAACTTCCTGTTAATCCAACTGCGTTGTCAGATTTCAAAAAGGCTTTATGGCAAAAGCATACCATGTGATTATCTGACGACAGCTCCCCACATCAAAAATATTTTTTTCAACCAGCACAGGCTTCACAAAATCACAAATAGCGATTAAATAAATCACTTACCTTTGAAGATCTTCCTCTGTTTGCAATCCCAAGGGTCCCAGCTACGCAATGAATGTTTGTTTTGTTCGATAAAGTCCTTCTTTATATCCGAAAAAGTCAGTTGAGTTGGCGCCATTGATTTCAGTAATCCACTCCTTCAACATGCATACAAAGCAATCCAATAGTTACCGGTAAACTTCGTCCAAAAGAGTCAAACAATTTTTCTATTCAATCCTCAGGTACCCTAATATGTAAATAAACTATAATATTTCAGACGGAAAGAACGGTGTTCAATAGGAAAGGAAAATAACGAAGAGCGTGCCCTCATTCATGTGCCCACAAAAGCCTAATTTTCCTGTTGAGCTCACATGGAAGAAACTACTATTACTTGTTTGTTTTTCAATATGTATATATGTATATCAATATGTATATTGCGATATTGTCAGTTTGTTGTCACATTTTGAACTTTCTGCTGTATAGAGCGAGAGAAATGGTAACTCCCACCCTGTGCAGCACTGTGTAAAGTTTCAGATGAATGTCACAGAGGGTAGAGTCAAAATCAAGGCCCCAGTGAGAATCAAACTCTCGACAACTGGTTTACAAGACCAGTGCTCTAACCACTGAGCTATGGAGCCATTCTTCAGAAATCTCCTTTAATAGTCTCCTCTTCTCCTTTACTTGTCTCCTTTCCTTCATGACCATCTATTTGTTATTTTTAGGGGTAGATCAGCTTTAATATTGCAGATAGAATGTGGGTTTTTTCAATGTAATGTCTGCATTATTTCCAATCCCTCATACATTTTTTTACAAACATTTTAGTTTATTAATTTCCCATAACCCTACCACCCCTCCCTAATTTGAGCAAATTAATGGACTACAATACTTAGGCTTCTACTTCTAGCTTATACGTACTATACACATATTACAGACACAGTATATTTTACATTAGTCATATATTTGTATTTATTTTACGTACCACCCTTCAGCTACCCTCAACCACTCCCACCAATCTCTGAAAACCATCCCATTTTATAATGGTACACTTATCATAGTTCAGTTGTATTCCAGAGAGGTTAGAGAAATTATCTAGATTGTCTATGGGATCAAAACGGTGGATTTAAAAGAAAGCATGAGTCCTCAGCGTACAATGACACCTTTGTTTTTAAGACTCAGATTTCTATCCCCTTGATATTATTGTTGGATCTGATTTTAATAGCTATCATTTTGATGGCCATAATAAATAGATATGTCGATAGTGGACAACCTTGTTTCACTCCTCTTGACAGTAATACCCTCTTCCGACAACATCATGTGAAATTGGAAAGCGCCAAATTCAAATGACAAAGTCATAATATTAAACATTCATGAACATACAAGTGTCTTATATCATTTAAAAGCTTAACTTCCTGTTAATCCAACTGCGTTGTCAGATTTCAAAAAGGCTTTATGGCAAAAGCATACCATGTGATTATCTGACGACAGCTCCCCACATCAAAAATGTTTTTTCAACCAGCACAGGCTTCACAAAATCACAAATAGTGATTAAATAAATCACTTACCTTTGAAGATCTTCCTCTGTTTGCAATCCCAAGGGTCCCAGCTACGCAATGAATGTTTGTTTTGTTCTATAAAGTCCTTCTTTATATCCAAAAAAGTCAGTTGAGTTGGCGCCATTGATTTCAGTAATCCACTCCTTCAACATGCATACAAAGCAATCCAAAAGCTACCGGTAAACTTCGTCCAAACAAGTCAAACAATTTTTCTATTCAATCCTCAGGTACCCTAATATGTAAATAAACTATAATATTTCAGACGGAAAAAACAGTGTTCAATAGGAAAGGAAAATAACGAAGAGCGCGCCCTCATTCACGTGCGCACAAAAGCCTAATTTTCCTGTTGAGCTCCCTTGGAAGAAACGACTATTACTTGTTTGTTTTTCAAGAAACAAGCCTGAAACCCTGTATAAAGACTGTTGACATCTAGTGGAATCCATAGGTACTACAATATGGGAATAATTTTTATAAGTAGGCCCATAGACTTGCATTGGAAAGGCCTGTTACCGCCCCCCAAAAATATGTTTCTGGATGGATTTTCCTCTGATTTTTGCCTGCCATATCAATTCTGTTATACTCACAGACATTATGTTAACAGTTTAGAAACTTCAAAGTGTTTTCTATCAAATTCTACCAATTATATGCATTTCCTAGCTTCTTGGCCTGAGTAACAGGCAGTTTGCTTTGGGCACGTCAGTCAGGCAGAAATTCAGGATACTGCCCCCTAGCCCTAAGAAGTTTTAATACTTTCTCAGAAGTAGCCATTATTTACCATACTGAACAAAATATATATGCAACACGCAACAACTGAAAAGATTTTACTGATTTACAGTAAGGGAATACCCCCCTGATTTGGACAAAATAACATGGGAACATATTGGCATAGCACGAATCATACACATGATTGCAAAAACCACCCAAAGCGGCCCATCTCCGGGCCAATCATATTGCAATATTCCTATGGCAATTGCCAATTGTAACACCCCAAATTTCCTTTAGATGGCGAGCGTGCTCCACCTTGGATTTTCATACAGCAAATGATACCCAATTCTTACCCAAGTCTCAGATTTTGATAAAATGATTTTTTTTTGAAAACTTAGCACCTTGTAAAAAAGTGGTTTCTGGACCGTTTTTCGATTTTTTTTTAATTTTTATGTCAATTACACATGTATAAGAGCTGTATGGACATACTTTTGACATATTTTATTGACATAATTTTTTGGGTTGTTTTTGCTTGTGCATAAGGCATATGGTTTGTGCATTTGGAATATGATTTCATAGGAAGTCAAAAGTGACATATTTGCTTGTGCATAAGGCATATGATTTGTGCATTTGGAATATGATTTCATAGGAAGTCAAAAGTGACATATTTATATTTTTTGCCAAATGCCATTAGAAATGTGCAAATGAAATGTCCAATTCTTTTTTTGTCAATTATACATGTATGAAAGTATTGAATGTGCCAAATCAGTATGTTTGTCCGTTTGCCATGTAAGATCATAGGAAGTCGGTTTCCAAACCCAAAAGTCAGTGAACCATGGTCCAAATGGCATTTATACTGCCCAAATGATATATATCCCTATGTTAAGCCATGAATCAACGCAGATGGTCTACTTGTCATGTATGATGAGGGAGAAGTGGGACTCTGTTGCTTTTAACATTTTTAACGAATTTGACATGCTCAGAATGCATAATTGACTGGCCCGATGATCTCGAGATGGCCGTGCAGTGACTGTGGTTCCTCTCCATCGCTCGTTGTGTTGATTTCATCATGTCAACTTTGGTGATATTTTTTGCTGTTGAATCATATTGCAAATGCGCGTTACATTTGCAATATTGCGCGTTACGTTTGCAATATGATTCAATGGGCATTTAGCATCACGAATTTAGGCATGCTCAAAAATACTGCAGAAATGCATTATTGACTGGCTCGATGAACTCGGGATGGCTGGGCAGTGACTGTGGTTCCTCTCCATTGCTCGTCACCCAGCAGTCAGCGTCCATCAGTCAATTAGATGTCATTTTGACACCAAACTGATAGCATCTGACACCAAATCCACTTTTTCCAACTCGTATAGAAGCCAACTATCACATATGTCAGAGAAGGCCCATAATTCACAGTGCTTTCAATTTTAACCATAAAAAACATAAAACACATAGTTACGTTATAGCTGCGGGTCCAGCTCTGACATTATGTGTAGGCCTATGTGAGGCGACCCCGAATCCCAAGTTTTGGCTCGATAGGTCATTCGGTGCCCGAGCAATGGCCTTAATTGGTGCTGAAAATCCACTTTTTCAGGGCGTTACTACGGGGTCCCTGAATGAGCTATCGGACAGAGACATTGGGGTCCGTCTCTATGGGCCGAGGCGGTTTCAATGCACCTAGTCTTGCGAATCTGGGACATTTCTACATGTCGCCATGTCCGTGATATTCAAAATGAATTGAAAATATTGCAAATGTACGAGGCGGTTTCTCGGTCAGAGAACCTTCTAGAGCCCCATAAATCACCGTGCACTATCGACTTGAGCTCTAGAACAGGTTTCTAAAATTTCGGAGCTCTAGGTCTGACGGTTCTTGAATCGTTTGAATGAAAGTAACTATTGAAGGCGTTATAAGCCTCTAAGCCCCACACTATGTACCTATGGCCAAATTGTGTGTGTGTGTTTTTGGTTTTTTTGCAAAAAGAATAGACACACGTTGTCTTTGGGGTAGGCATATACAGAATCCTGAATATGAAGTCTCTACCTTAAGAATTGACTGAATGACACATGGTTGAGTTGAGTGATTTTCACTATCTGCAGGTGGCAATATGACAATAGCTCTTGGGTGTTTTTAACCACTTCCGGTTGTCACAGGAAGCTCTTGCTTCACACACGTTGTCTTTGGGGTAGACATAAACAGAATCCTGAATAAGAAGTCTCTACCTTAAGAATTGACTGAGTAACAGATGGTTGAGTTGCGTGATTTTCACAATGCGCACGTAATATGACAATAGCTCTTGGGTGTTTTTAACCACTTCCGGTTGTCACAGGAAGCTCTTGCTTCACACACGTTGTCTTTGGGGTAGACATAAACAGAATCCTGAATAAGAAGTCTCTACCTTAAGAATTGACTGAGTAACAGATGGTTGAGTTGCGTGATTTTCACTATGCGCACGTAATATGACAATAGCTCTTGGGTGATTTTAACCACTTCCGGTTGTCACAGGAACTCTTGCTTCACACACGTTGTCTTTGGGGTAGACATAAACAGAATCCTGAATAAGAAGTCTCTACCTTAAGAATTGACTGAGTAACAGATGGTTGAGTTGCGTGATTTTCACTATCTGCAGGTGGCAATATGACAATAGCTCTAGGCTATTTTTAACCACTTCCGGTTGTCACAGGAAGCTCTTGCTTCACACACGTTGTCTTTGGGGTAGACATAAACAGAATCCTGAATAAGAAGCCTCTACCTTAAGAATTGACTGAATGACAGATGGTTGAGTTGCGTGATTTTCACTATATGCAGGTTGTCCATATGACAATAGCTCTAGGCTGTTTTAACCACTTCCCGTTGTCACAGGAAGTTCTTACTCAACACACGTTGTCTTTGGGGTAGACATAAACAGAATCCTGAATAAGAAGTCTCTACCTTAAGAATTGACTGAGTAACAGATGGTTGAGTTGCGTGATTTTCACTATGTGCACGTAATATGACAATAGCTCTTGGGTGTTTTTAACCACTTCCGGTTGTCACAGGAAGCTCTTGCTTCACACACGTTGTCTTTGGGGTAGACATAAACAGAATCCTGAATAAGAAGTCTCTACCTTAAGAATTGACTGAGTAACAGATGGTTGAGTTGCGTGATTTTCACTATCTGCAGGTGGCAATATGACAATAGCTCTTGGGTGTTTTTAACCACTTCCGGTTGTCACAGGAAGCTCTTGCTTCACACACGTTGTCTTTGGGGTAGACATAAACAGAATCCTGAATAAGAAGCCTCTACCTTAAGAATTGACTGAGTGACAGATGGTTGAGTTGCGTGATTTTCACTATATGCAGGTTGTCCATATGACAATAGCTCTAGGCTGTTTTAACCACTTCCCGTTGTCACAGGAAGTTCTTACTCAACACACGTTGTCTTTGGGGTAGACATAAACAGAATCCTGAATAAGAAGTCTCTACCTTAAGAATTGACTGAGTAACAGATGGTTGAGTTGCGTGATTTTCACTATGCGCACGTAATATGACAATAGCTCTTGGTGTTTTTAACCACTTCCGGTTGTCACAGGAAGCTCTTGCTTCACACACGTTGTCTTTGGGGTAGACATAAACAGAATCCTGAATAAGAAGCCTCTACCTTAAGAATTGACTGAATGACAGATGGTTGAGTTGCGTGATTTTCACTATATGCAGGTTGACCATATGACAATAGCTCTAGGCTGTTTTAACCACTTCCCGTTGTCACAGGAAGTTCTTACTCAACACACGTTGTCTTTGGGGTAGACATAAACAGAATCCTGAATAAGAAGTCTCTACCTTAAGAATTGACTGAGTAACAGATGGTTGAGTTGCGTGATTTTCACTATGCGCACGTAATATGACAATAGCTCTTGGGTGATTTTAACCACTTCCGGTTGTCACAGGAAGCTCTTGCTTCACACACGTTGTCTTTGGGGTAGACATAAACAGAATCCTGAATAAGAAGTCTCTACCTTAAGAATTGACTGAGTAACAGATGGTTGAGTTGCGTGATTTTCACTATCTGCAGGTGGCAATATGACAATAGCTCTTGGGTGTTTTTAACCACTTCCGGTTGTCACAGGAAGCTCTTGCTTCACACACGTTGTCTTTGGGGTAGACATAAACAGAATCCTGAATAAGAAGTCTCTACCTTAAGAATTGACTGAGTAACAGATGGTTGAGTTGCGTGATTTTCACTATCTGCAGGTGGCAATATGACAATAGCTCTAGGCTATTTTAACCACTTCCGGTTGTCACAGGAAGCTCTTGCTTCACACACGTTGTCTTTGGGGTAGACATAAACAGAATCCTGAATAAGAAGCCTCTACCTTAAGAATTGACTGAATGACAGATGGTTGAGTTGCGTGATTTTCACTATATGCAGGTTGTCCATATGACAATAGCTCTAGGCTGTTTTAACCACTTCCCGTTGTCACAGGAAGTTCTTACTCAACACACGTTGTCTTTGGGGTAGACATAAACAGAATCCTGAATAAGAAGTCTCTACCTTAAGAATTGACTGAGTAACAGATGGTTGAGTTGCGTGATTTTCACTATCTGCAGGTGGCAATATGACAATAGCTCTTGGGTGTTTTTAACCACTTCCGGTTGTCACAGGAAGCTCTTGCTTCACACACGTTGTCTTTGGGGTAGACATAAACAGAATCCTGAATAAGAAGCCTCTACCTTAAGAATTGACTGAATGACAGATGGTTGAGTTGCGTGATTTTCACTATATGCAGGTTGACCATATGACAATAGCTCTAGGCTGTTTTAACCACTTCCCGTTGTCACAGGAAGTTCTTACTCAACACACGTTGTCTTTGGGGTAGACATAAACAGAATCCTGAATAAGAAGTCTCTACCTTAAGAATTGACTGAGTAACAGATGGTTGAGTTGCGTGATTTTCACTATGCTCACGTAATATGACAATAGCTCTTGGGTGTTTTTAACCACTTCCGGTTGTCACAGGAAGCTCTTGCTTCACACACGTTGTCTTTGGGGTAGACATAAACAGAATCCTGAATAAGAAGTCTCTACCTTAAGAATTGACTGAGTAACAGATGGTTGAGTTGCGTGATTTTCACTATGCGCACGTAATATGACAATAGCTCTTGGGTGATTTTAACCACTTCCGGTTGTCACAGGAAGCTCTTGCTTCACACACGTTGTCTTTGGGGTAGACATAAACAGAATCCTGAATAAGAAGTCTCTACCTTAAGAATTGACTGAGTAACAGATGGTTGAGTTGCGTGATTTTCACTATCTGCAGGTGGCAATATGACAATAGCTCTAGGCTGTTTTTTAACCACTTCCGGTTGTCACAGGAAGCTCTTGCTTCACACACGTTGTCTTTGGGGTAGACATAAACAGAATCCTGAATAAGAAGTCTCTACCTTAAGAATTGACTGAGTAACAGATGGTTGAGTTGCGTGATTTTCACTATATGCAGGTGTCAATATGACAATAGCTCTAGGCTGTTTTAACCACTTCCGGTTGTCACAGGAAGCTTCTTACTTCAACACACGTTGTCTTTGGGGTAGACATAAACAGAATCCTGAATAAGAAGTCTCTACCTTAAGAATTGACTGAGTAACAGATGGTTGAGTTGCGTGATTTTCACTATGCGCACGTAATATGACAATAGCTCTTGGGTGTTTTTAACCACTTCCGGTTGTCACAGGAAGCTCTTGCTTCACACACGTTGTCTTTGGGGTAGACATAAACAGAATCCTGAATAAGAAGTCTCTACCTTAAGAATTGACTGAGTAACAGATGGTTGAGTTGCGTGATTTTCACTATATGCAGGTGTCCATATGACAATAGCTCTAGGCTGTTTTAACCACTTCCCGTTGTCACAGGAAGTTCTTACTTCACACACGTTGTCTTTGGGGTAGACATAAACAGAATCCTGAATAAGAAGTCTCTACCTTAAGAATTGACTGAGTAACAGATGGTTGAGTTGCGTGATTTTCACTATGTGCACGTAATATGACAATAGCTCTTGGGTGTTTTTAACCACTTCCGGTTGTCACAGGAAGCTCTTGCTTCACACACGTTGTCTTTGGGGTAGACATAAACAGAATCCTGAATAAGAAGTCTCTACCTTAAGAATTGACTGAGTAACAGATGGTTGAGTTGCGTGATTTTCACTATATGCAGGTTGTCCATATGACAATAGCTCTAGGCTGTTTTAACCACTTCCCGTTGTCACAGGAAGTTCTTACTCAACACACGTTGTCTTTGGGGTAGACATAAACAGAATCCTGAATAAGAAGTCTCTACCTTAAGAATTGACTGAGTAACAGATGGTTGAGTTGCGTGATTTTCACTATGCGCACGTAATATGACAATAGCTCTTGGGTGTTTTAACCACTTCCGGTTGTCACAGGAAGCTCTTGCTTCACACACGTTGTCTTTGGGGTAGACATAAACAGAATCCTGAATAAGAAGTCTCTACCTTAAGAATTGACTGAGTAACAGATGGTTGAGTTGCGTGATTTTCACTATGCTCACGTAATATGACAATAGCTCTTGGGTGTTTTAACCACTTCCGGTTGTCACAGGAAGCTCTTGCTTCACACACGTTGTCTTTGGGGTAGACATAAACAGAATCCTGAATAAGAAGTCTCTACCTTAAGAATTGACTGAGTAACAGATGGTTGAGTTGCGTGATTTTCACTATCTGCAGGTGGCAATATGACAATAGCTCTAGGGCTGTTTTAACCACTTCCGGTTGTCACAGGAAGCTCTTGCTTCACACACGTTGTCTTTGGGGTAGACATAAACAGAATCCTGAATAAGAAGTCTCTACCTTAAGAATTGACTGAGTAACAGATGGTTGAGTTGCGTGATTTTCACTATGCTCACGAAATATGACAATAGCTCTTGGGTGTTTTTAACCACTTCCGGTTGTCACAGGAAGCTCTTGCTTCACACACGTTGTCTTTGGGGTAGACATAAACAGAATCCTGAATAAGAAGCTTCTACCTTAAGAATTGACTGAATGACAGATGGTTGAGTTGCGTGATTTTCACTATATGCAGGTTGTCCATATGACAATAGCTCTAGGCTGTTTTAACCACTTCCCGTTGTCACAGGAAGTTCTTACTCAACACACGTTGTCTTTGGGGTAGACATAAACAGAATCCTGAATAAGAAGTCTCTACCTTAAGAATTGACTGAGTAACAGATGGTTGAGTTGCGTGATTTTCACTATGCGCACGTAATATGACAATAGCTCTTGGGTGTTTTAACCACTTCCGGTTGTCACAGGAAGCTCTTGCTTCACACACGTTGTCTTTGGGGTAGACATAAACAGAATCCTGAATAAGAAGTCTCTACCTTAAGAATTGACTGAGTAACAGATGGTTGAGTTGCGTGATTTTCACTATGCTGCACGTGAATATGACAATAGCTCTAGGGCTGATTTTAACCACTTCCCGGTTGTCACAGGAAGCTCTTGCTTCACACACGTTGTCTTTGGGGTAGACATAAACAGAATCCTGAATAAGAAGTCTCTACCTTAAGAATTGACTGAGTAACAGATGGTTGAGTTGCGTGATTTTCACTATCTGCAGGTGCAATATGACAATAGCTCTAGGCTATTTTTAACCACTTCCGGTTGTCACAGGAAGCTCTTGCTTCACACACGTTGTCTTTGGGGTAGACATAAACAGAATCCTGAATAAGAAGTCTCTACCTTAAGAATTGACTGAGTAACAGATGGTTGAGTTGCGTGATTTTCACTATATGCAGGTTGTCCATATGACAATAGCTCTAGGCTGTTTTAACCACTTCCCGTTGTCACAGGAAGTTCTTACTCAACACACGTTGTCTTTGGGGTAGACATAAACAGAATCCTGAATAAGAAGTCTCTACCTTAAGAATTGACTGAGTAACAGATGGTTGAGTTGCGTGATTTTCACTATGTGCACGTAATATGACAATAGCTCTTGGGTGTTTTTAACCACTTCCGGTTGTCACAGGAAGCTCTTGCTTCACACACGTTGTCTTTGGGGTAGACATAAACAGAATCCTGAATAAGAAGTCTCTACCTTAAGAATTGACTGAGTAACAGATGGTTGAGTTGCGTGATTTTCACTATGCAGGTTGTCCATATGACAATAGCTCTAGGCTGTTTTAACCACTTCCCGTTGTCACAGGAAGTTCTTACTCAACACACGTTGTCTTTGGGGTAGACATAAACAGAATCCTGAATAAGAAGTCTCTACCTTAAGAATTGACTGAGTAACAGATGGTTGAGTTGCGTGATTTTCACTATGTGCACGTAATATGACAATAGCTCTTGGGTGTTTTTAACCACTTCCGGTTGTCACAGGAAGCTCTTGCTTCACACACGTTGTCTTTGGGGTAGACATAAACAGAATCCTGAATAAGAAGCCTCTACCTTAAGAATTGACTGAATGACAGATGGTTGAGTTGCGTGATTTTCACTATATGCAGGTTGTCCATATGACAATAGCTCTAGGCTGTTTTAACCACTTCCCGTTGTCACAGGAAGTTCTTACTCAACACACGTTGTCTTTGGGGTAGACATAAACAGAATCCTGAATAAGAAGTCTCTACCTTAAGAATTGACTGAGTAACAGATGGTTGAGTTGCGTGATTTTCACTATGCGCACGTAATATGACAATAGCTCTTGGGTGTTTTTAACCACTTCCGGTTGTCACAGGAAGCTCTTGCTTCACACACGTTGTCTTTGGGGTAGACATAAACAGAATCCTGAATAAGAAGTCTCTACCTTAAGAATTGACTGAGTAACAGATGGTTGAGTTGCGTGATTTTCACTATCTGCAGGTGCAATATGACAATAGCTCTAGGCTGTTTTTAACCACTTCCGGTTGTCACAGGAAGCTCTTGCTTCACACACGTTGTCTTTGGGGTAGACATAAACAGAATCCTGAATAAGAAGTCTCTACCTTAAGAATTGACTGAGTAACAGATGGTTGAGTTGCGTGATTTTCACTATATGCAGGTTGTCCATATGACAATAGCTCTAGGCTGTTTTAACCACTTCCCGTTGTCACAGGAAGTTCTTACTCAACACACGTTGTCTTTGGGGTAGACATAAACAGAATCCTGAATAAGAAGTCTCTACCTTAAGAATTGACTGAGTAACAGATGGTTGAGTTGCGTGATTTTCACTATGTGCACGTAATATGACAATAGCTCTTGGGTGTTTTTAACCACTTCCGGTTGTCACAGGAAGCTCTTGCTTCACACACGTTGTCTTTGGGGTAGACATAAACAGAATCCTGAATAAGAAGTCTCTACCTTAAGAATTGACTGAGTAACAGATGGTTGAGTTGCGTGATTTTCACTATCTGCAGGTGGCAATATGACAATAGCTCTTGGGTGTTTTTAACCACTTCCGGTTGTCACAGGAAGCTCTTGCTTCACACACGTTGTCTTTGGGGTAGACATAAACAGAATCCTGAATAAGAAGCCTCTACCTTAAGAATTGACTGAATGACAGATGGTTGAGTTGCGTGATTTTCACTATATGCAGGTTGTCCATATGACAATAGCTCTAGGCTGTTTTAACCACTTCCCGTTGTCACAGGAAGTTCTTACTCAACACACGTTGTCTTTGGGGTAGACATAAACAGAATCCTGAATAAGAAGTCTCTACCTTAAGAATTGACTGAGTAACAGATGGTTGAGTTGCGTGATTTTCACTATGCGCACGTAATATGACAATAGCTCTTGGGTGTTTTTAACCACTTCCGGTTGTCACAGGAAGCTCTTGCTTCACACACGTTGTCTTTGGGGTAGACATAAACAGAATCCTGAATAAGAAGTCTCTACCTTAAGAATTGACTGAGTAACAGATGGTTGAGTTGCGTGATTTTCACTATCTGCAGGTGGCAATATGACAATAGCTCTTGGGTGATTTTAACCACTTCCGGTTGTCACAGGAAGCTCTTGCTTCACACACGTTGTCTTTGGGGTAGACATAAACAGAATCCTGAATAAGAAGTCTCTACCTTAAGAATTGACTGAGTAACAGATGGTTGAGTTGCGTGATTTTCACTATCTGCAGGTGGCAATATGACAATAGCTCTAGGCTATTTTTAACCACTTCCGGTTGTCACAGGAAGCTCTTGCTTCACACACGTTGTCTTTGGGGTAGACATAAACAGAATCCTGAATAAGAAGCCTCTACCTTAAGAATTGACTGAATGACAGATGGTTGAGTTGCGTGATTTTCACTATATGCAGGTTGTCCATATGACAATAGCTCTAGGCTGTTTTAACCACTTCCCGTTGTCACAGGAAGTTCTTACTCAACACACGTTGTCTTTGGGGTAGACATAAACAGAATCCTGAATAAGAAGTCTCTACCTTAAGAATTGACTGAGTAACAGATGGTTGAGTTGCGTGATTTTCACTATGTGCACGTAATATGACAATAGCTCTTGGGTGTTTTTAACCACTTCCGGTTGTCACAGGAAGCTCTTGCTTCACACACGTTGTCTTTGGGGTAGACATAAACAGAATCCTGAATAAGAAGCCTCTACCTTAAGAATTGACTGAATGACAGATGGTTGAGTTGCGTGATTTTCACTATATGCAGGTTGTCCATATGACAATAGCTCTAGGCTGTTTTAACCACTTCCCGTTGTCACAGGAAGTTCTTACTCAACACACGTTGTCTTTGGGGTAGACATAAACAGAATCCTGAATAAGAAGTCTCTACCTTAAGAATTGACTGAGTAACAGATGGTTGAGTTGCGTGATTTTCACTATGCTGCACGTAATATGACAATAGCTCTTGGTGTTTTTAACCACTTCCGGTTGTCACAGGAAGCTCTTGCTTCACACACGTTGTCTTTGGGGTAGACATAAACAGAATCCTGAATAAGAAGCCTCTACCTTAAGAATTGACTGAATGACAGATGGTTGAGTTGCGTGATTTTCACTATATGCAGGTTGACCATATGACAATAGCTCTAGGCTGTTTTAACCACTTCCCGTTGTCACAGGAAGTTCTTACTCAACACACGTTGTCTTTGGGGTAGACATAAACAGAATCCTGAATAAGAAGTCTCTACCTTAAGAATTGACTGAGTAACAGATGGTTGAGTTGCGTGATTTTCACTATGCGCACGTAATATGACAATAGCTCTTGGGTGATTTTAACCACTTCCGGTTGTCACAGGAAGCTCTTGCTTCACACACGTTGTCTTTGGGGTAGACATAAACAGAATCCTGAATAAGAAGTCTCTACCTTAAGAATTGACTGAATAACAGATGGTTGAGTTGCGTGATTTTCACTATCTGCAGGTGGCAATATGACAATAGCTCTTGGGTGTTTTAACCACTTCCGGTTGTCACAGGAAGCTCTTGCTTCACACACGTTGTCTTTGGGGTAGACATAAACAGAATCCTGAATAAGAAGTCTCTACCTTAAGAATTGACTGAGTAACAGATGGTTGAGTTGCGTGATTTTCACTATCTGCAGGTGGCAATATGACAATAGCTCTAGGCTATTTTTAACCACTTCCGGTTGTCACAGGAAGCTCTTGCTTCACACACGTTGTCTTTGGGGTAGACATAAACAGAATCCTGAATAAGAAGCCTCTACCTTAAGAATTGACTGAATGACAGATGGTTGAGTTGCGTGATTTTCACTATATGCAGGTTGTCCATATGACAATAGCTCTAGGCTGTTTTAACCACTTCCCGTTGTCACAGGAAGTTCTTACTCAACACACGTTGTCTTTGGGGTAGACATAAACAGAATCCTGAATAAGAAGTCTCTACCTTAAGAATTGACTGAGTAACAGATGGTTGAGTTGCGTGATTTTCACTATGTGCACGTAATATGACAATAGCTCTTGGGTGTTTTTAACCACTTCCGGTTGTCACAGGAAGCTCTTGCTTCACACACGTTGTCTTTGGGGTAGACATAAACAGAATCCTGAATAAGAAGTCTCTACCTTAAGAATTGACTGAGTAACAGATGGTTGAGTTGCGTGATTTTCACTATCTGCAGGTGGCAATATGACAATAGCTCTTGGGTGTTTTAACCACTTCCGGTTGTCACAGGAAGCTCTTGCTTCACACACGTTGTCTTTGGGGTAGACATAAACAGAATCCTGAATAAGAAGTCTCTACCTTAAGAATTGACTGAGTAACAGATGGTTGAGTTGCGTGATTTTCACTATCTGCAGGTGGCAATATGACAATAGCTCTAGGCTATTTTTAACCACTTCCGGTTGTCACAGGAAGCTCTTGCTTCACACACGTTGTCTTTGGGGTAGACATAAACAGAATCCTGAATAAGAAGCCTCTACCTTAAGAATTGACTGAATGACAGATGGTTGAGTTGCGTGATTTTCACTATATGCAGGTTGTCCATATGACAATAGCTCTAGGCTGTTTTAACCACTTCCCGTTGTCACAGGAAGTTCTTACTCAACACACGTTGTCTTTGGGGTAGACATAAACAGAATCCTGAATAAGAAGTCTCTACCTTAAGAATTGACTGAGTAACAGATGGTTGAGTTGCGTGATTTTCACTATGTGCACGTAATATGACAATAGCTCTTGGGTGTTTTTAACCACTTCCGGTTGTCACAGGAAGCTCTTGCTTCACACACGTTGTCTTTGGGGTAGACATAAACAGAATCCTGAATAAGAAGTCTCTACCTTAAGAATTGACTGAGTAACAGATGGTTGAGTTGCGTGATTTTCACTATCTGCAGGTGGCAATATGACAATAGCTCTTGGGTGTTTTTAACCACTTCCGGTTGTCACAGGAAGCTCTTGCTTCACACACGTTGTCTTTGGGGTAGACATAAACAGAATCCTGAATAAGAAGCCTCTACCTTAAGAATTGACTGAATGACAGATGGTTGAGTTGCGTGATTTTCACTATATGCAGGTTGTCCATATGACAATAGCTCTAGGCTGTTTTAACCACTTCCCGTTGTCACAGGAAGTTCTTACTCAACACACGTTGTCTTTGGGGTAGACATAAACAGAATCCTGAATAAGAAGTCTCTACCTTAAGAATTGACTGAGTAACAGATGGTTGAGTTGCGTGATTTTCACTATGCGCACGTAATATGACAATAGCTCTTGGTTGTTTTTAACCACTTCCGGTTGTCACAGGAAGCTCTTTCTTCACACACGTTGTCTTTGGGGTAGACATAAACAGAATCCTGAATAAGAAGCCTCTACCTTAAGAATTGACTGAATGACAGATGGTTGAGTTGTGTGATTTTCACTATATGCAGGTTGACCATATGACAATAGCTCTAGGCTTTTTTAACCACTTCCCGTTGTCACAGGAAGTTCTTACTCAACACACGTTGTCTTTGGGGTAGACATAAACAGAATCCTGAATAAGAAGTCTCTACCTTAAGAATTGACTGAGTAACAGATGGTTGAGTTGCGTGATTTTCACTATGCGCACGTAATATGACAATAGCTCTTGGGTGATTTTAACCACTTCCGGTTGTCACAGGAAGCTCTTGCTTCACACACGTTGTCTTTGGGGTAGACATAAACAGAATCCTGAATAAGAAGTCTCTACCTTAAGAATTGACTGAGTAACAGATGGTTGAGTTGCGTGATTTTCACTATCTGCAGGTGGCAATATGACAATAGCTCTAGGGTGTTTTAACCACTTCCGGTTGTCACAGGAAGCTCTTGCTTCACACACGTTGTCTTTGGGGTAGACATAAACAGAATCCTGAATAAGAAGTCTCTACCTTAAGAATTGACTGAGTAACAGATGGTTGAGTTGCGTGATTTTCACTATCTGCAGGTGGCAATATGACAATAGCTCTAGGCTATTTTTAACCACTTCCGGTTGTCACAGGAAGCTCTTGCTTCACACACGTTGTCTTTGGGGTAGACATAAACAGAATCCTGAATAAGAAGCCTCTACCTTAAGAATTGACTGAATGACAGATGGTTGAGTTGCGTGATTTTCACTATATGCAGGTTGTCCATATGACAATAGCTCTAGGCTGTTTTAACCACTTCCCGTTGTCACAGGAAGTTCTTACTCAACACACGTTGTCTTTGGGGTAGACATAAACAGAATCCTGAATAAGAAGTCTCTACCTTAAGAATTGACTGAGTAACAGATGGTTGAGTTGCGTGATTTTCACTATGTGCACGTAATATGACAATAGCTCTTGGGTGTTTTAACCACTTCCGGTTGTCACAGGAAGCTCTTGCTTCACACACGTTGTCTTTGGGGTAGACATAAACAGAATCCTGAATAAGAAGTCTCTACCTTAAGAATTGACTGAGTAACAGATGGTTGAGTTGCGTGATTTTCACTATCTGCAGGTGGCAATATGACAATAGCTCTTGGGTGTTTTTAACCACTTCCGGTTGTCACAGGAAGCTCTTGCTTCACACACGTTGTCTTTGGGGTAGACATAAACAGAATCCTGAATAAGAAGTCTCTACCTTAAGAATTGACTGAGTAACAGATGGTTGAGTTGCGTGATTTTCACTATATGCAGGTTGTCCATATGACAATAGCTCTAGGCTGTTTTAACCACTTCCCGTTGTCACAGGAAGTTCTTACTCAACACACGTTGTCTTTGGGGTAGACATAAACAGAATCCTGAATAAGAAGTCTCTACCTTAAGAATTGACTGAGTAACAGATGGTTGAGTTGCGTGATTTTCACTATGTGCACGTAATATGACAATAGCTCTTGGGTGTTTTTAACCACTTCCGGTTGTCACAGGAAGCTCTTGCTTCACACACGTTGTCTTTGGGGTAGACATAAACAGAATCCTGAATAAGAAGTCTCTACCTTAAGAATTGACTGAGTAACAGATGGTTGAGTTGCGTGATTTTCACTATCTGCAGGTGGCAATATGACAATAGCTCTTGGGTGTTTTTAACCACTTCCGGTTGTCACAGGAAGCTCTTGCTTCACACACGTTGTCTTTGGGGTAGACATAAACAGAATCCTGAATAAGAAGTCCCCTACCTTAAGAATTGACTGAATGAACAGATGGTTGAGTTGCGTGATTTTCACTATATGCAGGTTGTCCATATGACAATAGCTCTAGGCTGTTTTAACCACTTCCGTTGTCACAGGAAGTTCTTACTCAACACACGTTGTCTTTGGGGTAGACATAAACAGAATCCTGAATAAGAAGTCTCTACCTTAAGAATTGACTGAGTAACAGATGGTTGAGTTGCGTGATTTTCACTATGCGCACGTAATATGACAATAGCTCTTGGGTGTTTTTAACCACTTCCGGTTGTCACAGGAAGCTCTTGCTTCACACACGTTGTCTTTGGGGTAGACATAAACAGAATCCTGAATAAGAAGCCTCTACCTTAAGAATTGACTGAATGACAGATGGTTGAGTTGCGTGATTTTCACTATATGCAGGTTGACCATATGACAATAGCTCTAGGCTGTTTTAACCACTTCCCGTTGTCACAGGAAGTTCTTACTCAACACACGTTGTCTTTGGGGTAGACATAAACAGAATCCTGAATAAGAAGTCTCTACCTTAAGAATTGACTGAGTAACAGATGGTTGAGTTGCGTGATTTTCACTATGCGCACGTAATATGACAATAGCTCTTGGGTGATTTTAACCACTTCCGGTTGTCACAGGAAGCTCTTGCTTCACACACGTTGTCTTTGGGGTAGACATAAACAGAATCCTGAATAAGAAGTCTCTACCTTAAGAATTGACTGAGTAACAGATGGTTGAGTTGCGTGATTTTCACTATGCGCACGTAATATGACAATAGCTCTTGGGTGTTTTTAACCACTTCCGGTTGTCACAGGAAGCTCTTGCTTCACACACGTTGTCTTTGGGGTAGACATAAACAGAATCCTGAATAAGAAGTCTCTACCTTAAGAATTGACTGAATGAACAGATGGTTGAGTTGCGTGATTTTCACTATATGCAGGTTGACCATATGACAATAGCTCTAGGCTGTTTTAACCACTTCCCGTTGTCACAGGAAGTTCTTACTCAACACACGTTGTCTTTGGGGTAGACATAAACAGAATCCTGAATAAGAAGTCTCTACCTTAAGAATTGACTGAGTAACAGATGGTTGAGTTGCGTGATTTTCACTATGCGCACGTAATATGACAATAGCTCTTGGGTGTTTTTAACCACTTCCGGTTGTCACAGGAAGCTCTTGCTTCACACACGTTGTCTTTGGGGTAGACATAAACAGAATCCTGAATAAGAAGTCTCTACCTTAAGAATTGACTGAGTAACAGATGGTTGAGTTGCGTGATTTTCACTATGCGCACGTAATATGACAATAGCTCTTGGGTGATTTTAACCACTTCCGGTTGTCACAGGAAGCTCTTGCTTCACACACGTTGTCTTTGGGGTAGACATAAACAGAATCCTGAATAAGAAGTCTCTACCTTAAGAATTGACTGAGTAACAGATGGTTGAGTTGCGTGATTTTCACTATATGCAGGTGACCATATGACAATAGCTCTAGGCTGTTTTAACCACTTCCCGGTTGTCACAGGAAGTTCTTACTCAACACACGTTGTCTTTGGGGTAGACATAAACAGAATCCTGAATAAGAAGTCTCTACCTTAAGAATTGACTGAGTAACAGATGGTTGAGTTGCGTGATTTTCACTATCTGCAGGTGAATATGACAATAGCTCTTGGGTGATTTTAACCACTTCCGGTTGTCACAGGAAGCTCTTGCTTCACACACGTTGTCTTTGGGGTAGACATAAACAGAATCCTGAATAAGAAGTCTCTACCTTAAGAATTGACTGAATAACAGATGGTTGAGTTGCGTGATTTTCACTATCTGCAGGTGGCAATATGACAATAGCTCTAGGCTGATTTTAACCACTTCCGGTTGTCACAGGAAGCTCTTGCTTCACACACGTTGTCTTTGGGGTAGACATAAACAGAATCCTGAATAAGAAGTCTCTACCTTAAGAATTGACTGAGTAACAGATGGTTGAGTTGCGTGATTTTCACTATCTGCAGGTGGCAATATGACAATAGCTCTAGGGCTGTTTTAACCACTTCCGGTTGTCACAGGAAGCTCTTGCTTCACACACGTTGTCTTTGGGGTAGACATAAACAGAATCCTGAATAAGAAGCCTCTACCTTAAGAATTGACTGAATGACAGATGGTTGAGTTGCGTGATTTTCACTATATGCAGGTTGTCCATATGACAATAGCTCTAGGCTGTTTTAACCACTTCCCGTTGTCACAGGAAGTTCTTACTCAACACACGTTGTCTTTGGGGTAGACATAAACAGAATCCTGAATAAGAAGTCTCTACCTTAAGAATTGACTGAGTAACAGATGGTTGAGTTGCGTGATTTTCACTATGTGCACGTGAATATGACAATAGCTCTTGGGTGTTTTTAACCACTTCCGGTTGTCACAGGAAGCTCTTGCTTCACACACGTTGTCTTTGGGGTAGACATAAACAGAATCCTGAATAAGAAGTCTCTACCTTAAGAATTGACTGAGTAACAGATGGTTGAGTTGCGTGATTTTCACTATCTGCACGGTGCAATATGACAATAGCTCTTGGGTGTTTTTAACCACTTCCGGTTGTCACAGGAAGCTCTTGCTTCACACACGTTGTCTTTGGGGTAGACATAAACAGAATCCTGAATAAGAAGTCTCTACCTTAAGAATTGACTGAAGTAACAGATGGTTGAGTTGCGTGATTTTCACTATATGCAGGTTGGCCATATGACAATAGCTCTAGGCTGTTTTTAACCACTTCCGGTTGTCACAGGAAGCTCTTGCTTCAACACACGTTGTCTTTGGGGTAGACATAAACAGAATCCTGAATAAGAAGTCTCTACCTTAAGAATTGACTGAGTAACAGATGGTTGAGTTGCGTGATTTTCACTATGCGCACGTAATATGACAATAGCTCTTGGGTGTTTTTAACCACTTCCGGTTGTCACAGGAAGCTCTTGCTTCACACACGTTGTCTTTGGGGTAGACATAAACAGAATCCTGAATAAGAAGTCTCTACCTTAAGAATTGACTGAATGACAGATGGTTGAGTTGCGTGATTTTCACTATATGCAGGTTGACCATATGACAATAGCTCTAGGCTTTTTTAACCACTTCCCGTTGTCACAGGAAGTTCTTACTCAACACACGTTGTCTTTGGGGTAGACATAAACAGAATCCTGAATAAGAAGTCTCTACCTTAAGAATTGACTGAGTAACAGATGGTTGAGTTGCGTGATTTTCACTATGCGCACGTAATATGACAATAGCTCTTGGGTGATTTTAACCACTTCCGGTTGTCACAGGAAGCTCTTGCTTCACACACGTTGTCTTTGGGGTAGACATAAACAGAATCCTGAATAAGAAGTCTCTACCTTAAGAATTGACTGAGTAACAGATGGTTGAGTTGCGTGATTTTCACTATGCGCAGGTGGCAATATGACAATAGCTCTAGGCTGATTTTTAACCACTTCCGGTTGTCACAGGAAGCTCTTGCTTCACACACGTTGTCTTTGGGGTAGACATAAACAGAATCCTGAATAAGAAGTCTCTACCTTAAGAATTGACTGAATGACAGATGGTTGAGTTGCGTGATTTTCACTATATGCAGGTTGCCATATGACAATAGCTCTAGGCTGTTTTAACCACTTCCCGTTGTCACAGGAAGTTCTTACTCAACACACGTTGTCTTTGGGGTAGACATAAACAGAATCCTGAATAAGAAGTCTCTACCTTAAGAATTGACTGAGTAACAGATGGTTGAGTTGCGTGATTTTCACTATGTGCACGTAATATGACAATAGCTCTTGGGTGTTTTAACCACTTCCGGTTGTCACAGGAAGCTCTTGCTTCACACACGTTGTCTTTGGGGTAGACATAAACAGAATCCTGAATAAGAAGTCTCTACCTTAAGAATTGACTGAGTAACAGATGGTTGAGTTGCGTGATTTTCACTATATGCAGGTGTCATATGACAATAGCTCTAGGCTGTTTTAACCACTTCCCGTTGTCACAGGAAGTTCTTACTCAACACACGTTGTCTTTGGGGTAGACATAAACAGAATCCTGAATAAGAAGTCTCTACCTTAAGAATTGACTGAGTAACAGATGGTTGAGTTGCGTGATTTTCACTATGCTGCACGTAATATGACAATAGCTCTTGGGTGTTTTTAACCACTTCCGGTTGTCACAGGAAGCTCTTGCTTCACACACGTTGTCTTTGGGGTAGACATAAACAGAATCCTGAATAAGAAGTCTCTACCTTAAGAATTGACTGAGTAACAGATGGTTGAGTTGCGTGATTTTCACTATATGCAGGTTGACCATATGACAATAGCTCTAGGCTGTTTTAACCACTTCCCGTTGTCACAGGAAGCTCTTACTCAACACACGTTGTCTTTGGGGTAGACATAAACAGAATCCTGAATAAGAAGTCTCTACCTTAAGAATTGACTGAGTAACAGATGGTTGAGTTGCGTGATTTTCACTATGCTCACGTGAATATGACAATAGCTCTTGGGTGTTTTTAACCACTTCCGGTTGTCACAGGAAGCTCTTGCTTCACACACGTTGTCTTTGGGGTAGACATAAACAGAATCCTGAATAAGAAGTCTCTACCTTAAGAATTGACTGAGTAACAGATGGTTGAGTTGCGTGATTTTCACTATCTGCAGGTGGCAATATGACAATAGCTCTTGGGTGTTTTAACCACTTCCGGTTGTCACAGGAAGCTCTTGCTTCACACACGTTGTCTTTGGGGTAGACATAAACAGAATCCTGAATAAGAAGTCTCTACCTTAAGAATTGACTGAGTAACAGATGGTTGAGTTGCGTGATTTTCACTATCTGCAGGTGGCAATATGACAATAGCTCTAGGCTATTTTTAACCACTTCCGGTTGTCACAGGAAGCTCTTGCTTCACACACGTTGTCTTTGGGGTAGACATAAACAGAATCCTGAATAAGAAGCCTCTACCTTAAGAATTGACTGAATGACAGATGGTTGAGTTGCGTGATTTTCACTATATGCAGGTTGACCATATGACAATAGCTCTAGGCTGTTTTAACCACTTCCCGTTGTCACAGGAAGTTCTTACTCAACACACGTTGTCTTTGGGGTAGACATAAACAGAATCCTGAATAAGAAGTCTCTACCTTAAGAATTGACTGAGTAACAGATGGTTGAGTTGCGTGATTTTCACTATGTGCACGTAATATGACAATAGCTCTTGGGTGTTTTTAACCACTTCCGGTTGTCACAGGAAGCTCTTGCTTCACACACGTTGTCTTTGGGGTAGACATAAACAGAATCCTGAATAAGAAGTCTCTACCTTAAGAATTGACTGAGTAACAGATGGTTGAGTTGCGTGATTTTCACTATCTGCAGGTGGCAATATGACAATAGCTCTTGGGTGTTTTTAACCACTTCCGGTTGTCACAGGAAGCTCTTGCTTCACACACGTTGTCTTTGGGGTAGACATAAACAGAATCCTGAATAAGAAGTCCTCTACCTTAAGAATTGACTGAATGACAGATGGTTGAGTTGCGTGATTTTCACTATATGCAGGTTGTCCATATGACAATAGCTCTAGGCTGTTTTAACCACTTCCCGTTGTCACAGGAAGTTCTTACTCAACACACGTTGTCTTTGGGGTAGACATAAACAGAATCCTGAATAAGAAGTCTCTACCTTAAGAATTGACTGAGTAACAGATGGTTGAGTTGCGTGATTTTCACTATGCTGCACGTAATATGACAATAGCTCTTGGGTGTTTTTAACCACTTCCGGTTGTCACAGGAAGCTCTTGCTTCACACACGTTGTCTTTGGGGTAGACATAAACAGAATCCTGAATAAGAAGCCTCTACCTTAAGAATTGACTGAATGACAGATGGTTGAGTTGCGTGATTTTCACTATATGCAGGTTGACCATATGACAATAGCTCTAGGCTGTTTTAACCACTTCCCGTTGTCACAGGAAGTTCTTACTCAACACACGTTGTCTTTGGGGTAGACATAAACAGAATCCTGAATAAGAAGTCTCTACCTTAAGAATTGACTGAGTAACAGATGGTTGAGTTGCGTGATTTTCACTATGCGCACGTAATATGACAATAGCTCTTGGGTGATTTTAACCACTTCCGGTTGTCACAGGAAGCTCTTGCTTCACACACGTTGTCTTTGGGGTAGACATAAACAGAATCCTGAATAAGAAGTCTCTACCTTAAGAATTGACTGAGTAACAGATGGTTGAGTTGCGTGATTTTCACTATGCGCACGTAATATGACAATAGCTCTTGGGTGTTTTTAACCACTTCCGGTTGTCACAGGAAGCTCTTGCTTCACACACGTTGTCTTTGGGGTAGACATAAACAGAATCCTGAATAAGAAGCCTCTACCTTAAGAATTGACTGAATGACAGATGGTTGAGTTGCGTGATTTTCACTATATGCAGGTTGACCATATGACAATAGCTCTAGGCTTTTTTAACCACTTCCCGTTGTCACAGGAAGTTCTTACTCAACACA